>NW_026585504.1:10328155-10378845 GCF_907164565.1 Psammomys obesus
TGTGTGTGTGTGTGTGTGTGTGTGTGTGTGTGTGTGTGTGTGTGTGTTTTAGAATGCAGAATGACACCTTCATGTCAAGGAGAACCTATCCACAGGGAAGGGACCATCCCAACACTTGCTATAGCAACATGCGACAAATTATAACTGGAAAGACAATACTTAAGAGTTCTAAGTGGGGAGAAACAAAGAAAATGAAGGAATGAGTTGAATGATAAAGCCTGACCTCATTGACAGAACCTTAGGGTACATGAAGAAAGTACAGTGAGAAGAGTCTAGTACTAGAAGCCTCCTAAGCATGAGCCGAGCCAGAAGTCTCCTTCCAGCTGGCTGTGTGATCTTAGGTAAGATGCTTCACTTCTTCCAGTTTCTATTTGCCATCTGCTATTAACAATAACAACAGTATTAGTAACAAGATTTACTGAACACTTCCTACGTGCTAAGTACTGCCCTGGTGGCTTTGCCTGAATTACTTACTTCCAAGAATCCAATAAAACAGATGCTTCTCCATTTTGCAGACAAGGAGACTGAGTCATTTGTTGGGTAATAATATACTGGAAGTTATGAAAGATAAAACGCAAGTTCAATTATCTAACTCTACCATCCATCTTTTTGTTTGGTTGGTTTTAGGTTTTGTTGTGGTTGTTCTGAGGTCTTTTTGTTTGGTTGGTTGGCTGGTTGGTTGGTTTTGGGGGGGGGGGGTTCTGAGACAGGGTTTCTTTGTGCAGCCTTCACTGTCATGGACTCACTTTGTAGACCAGGCTGGCCTCAAACCCAGAGATCCGCCTGCCTCTGCCTCCCTGAGTGCTGGGATTACAGGTGTGTGCCACCTTGCTCGGCGTATATTCTTAATGACCATGCTCTATCACCTCCCATCCATAGTGAAGAGAAAAGCAACACCCTCCAAGCCACAGGATTACTGTGATAACCTTGAGATTTAACTTAAAGCATTGCAAGGAAGAGCAGCAGCACTGCAATGCAGCAGACACGTGCGGATGTTATCTTCACAAATTAATGAAGAACTGTTTGGTTTGCAGAACAACTAACTCCAGCTGAAGTCAAATACAGGATGTTTAAAGATGCTCATGGAAATATGGAATGTTGAAGACTCTGGAAGTCTTCAGAAATGCTGATTCAGCAATAAAGAGAAATGGACCATAAGGTGAACAGAAACTTGGGGCCCCATCAAATCATCTCTACCTACCTGTAGAATGTGAGTCTCCACCCAATAAACAAAACATGCCTGCCTAAAATTCAACAGCAGGTCCACCAACTTGCTGGTTTTCTCAGTGGCCATAGCTCTGAGACCCCAGTACTAAGCAAGGGGAAAAAGTCATGACCTAGATGAGTAAGAGATATAAAGAAAAGCTAAGAGAAACCCCAATCTGACTTAAGCAAAACATTTGCTTAAGTCAGACAGTAAACAAAATTAGTCAAGCCCATAGCCCAAGCCAGCAAGTATAACCTGAGCTCAAGGGGTCATCCCTGGAGGGACACGGAGAACCCAAGTCATCTCGAATGACTCAGGGTCATGTGGGGTCTGCCAAGGTGCTTACAGTCCTTTAAGATGCTGGAAATAAAAATCATCGCACATCTTCCAAGAATTCAATCAACCAGAGTGACTCACAAGGGCACTGAATTGGTGCTTCCAACTTCTGAAATTGTGCACGATTTCGATAGACTTCGTGAAATTAAGAAGCTGTCAAAAAGCATATTAACAGAGGTGTATGGGGGAAAAACGGAGCATCCTGGAAGCAAGCCACAGGAAAGGATGAATGAACACAGGAATCGGGTTCTGTGCAGTAAAGGTCAAGCTCACATTTTTACCAAATTGGGGCATCTGAACTTTCCCAATTTCTTTACACCCACGAGCACATACGGCCTGAGAACCCTCGAGCAAAGCCAACAAAGCTTGAGCCTAATGGGGCTTTCTCTCCCTCCCTCCATACTGTCGTCTGCTCTTACACCTGTGCACCTCAAGAACCTGAGTTCCTCCCCAGCTAGTCTCTTGTGGCATTTGATTTTTCTCCCTCAGCTCATTGTTAGAGAAGACAACTGGACTGTGGAAGCTAACCTGCAGGTAAAGGAGAAAGCCAAGTCTGCCTTCAAGAAACTCGAAACACTGGTCTTATCTGCAGATCTTCAAAAGAAAACAGACCTCTACAATGCTAGACAGCTTCCATTTTCCCTCCAAATCAGCACCACCTGTTTTTACCCTGCAGTCTGCTGAGAAGGCTCCCTAGGAGGAGGCTCCCCAGGGGGAGACTCCCCAGGAAGGTGCCAGTATGCTCCCCACTTCCACTAAGAAGCCTGTCAGGGATGTTGGGAGGGGGAGAAAGGGAAGTTAACCTCTTTAGGGAGGTCTCTCACTGATGAAGGCACTTTCAGGCCCAAGGGCAATCCCAGCTCAACTGCTAGAGCTCCTCTCCCCCACTCTTGCACTTTCTCAAATAGTTCTGGTGAAATAAATTAGTCTTTATTCATGTTTTCTAAGGTAATCCTGACACAGCTGGATAAGATGGAAATCTTAAAGGCCCTTCTGCCTCTTCCTCACCTCAAAAATGTTCTCAATGCTCACATCCTGCGGGCTTTCCCTGTCCTTCAAAACACTAGTTCTTCTGGGGAGGCCTAGTCGAAAGTTCTTCCCCACAAATGCCAACCCCCGGAAATGCCTGTTCTTGCCATGATCCCAGGGTGTGTCTAGGAAAAGCTGCTGTGAACTGCTTTGTTTTACAGCATGGCTCACAGCTGTGCTCCATGGACAGCTGGAGACCAGTGAAAAGGCTTCACAGAAAACAACAATGGTTCTTGTAAGCCTGCTTGAATTTCTCTTTGAAAAAAGTGACTGCTATCTCTACACATCTCTAATGCAGAGAGAGGAAATTTAGCTTTTCATTGTTGTTGTTTTGGTTGTTGATTTTAATGACATGAAAATTTGTCTGTGGATAATGGCAGCTAATTCCCCAAGTGAGCCTGAGAGGTAACAAAAACAACTGATCTTGATAGTTAAGGCTAAAAATTTCTAGGAAGTAATAAAGGAAGAGAACAGCTAGATCAGGCACTAAAACAATTAGCATCTGGAAGCCAACACAAAGGATGTTTCACAAAGATGAGTGTCAAAGCTGCTGAAGTCTGGAACCATTGCTCAGGAATGAGGGCACCACAGGTAAGTCGAGCAGAATGCACCCTGCCCTCGCTGGGCAGAGCAATGAACCCAGAGAAGCTCTAGTCAGAGTATACAGCTCTGAAAACAGCGAAAGGTGTTCTTTGAGGGCAAGGGAAAGCTTGGAGCTGGCTCCCTCCAGAATCGATGAGAGAGAGGCAGAGCCCCTCAGTCCCCTGATCTGCTGGGCTGCAGGATGGATGCACTGTGGACAGACCCAGGTTTGGAGATGAGGCCATCAGCAATGGATCAAAACACAGAATTTTATGTAGGAGAATTTGAGTTTCCAGGTCCATGGAGATCCCGAGGAAATGTCCATCCACAGACATCACCCAGATCGAAGCTATCCCTGTCCATACTGAAGGACGAGAATCTTGTTGGTATATGATAACGTACAATCTCGGGTATTTCCCTGGGTGATATCACTCAGGGAGAAAATGCACAAGCAGCCATGAGATGCAAAAGGAGGGCATTCTCACTCACTGATCTTCAGGGATAGCCTGCAGCACCCAGAAATTCCCCATTCCAAACCTGCTGAACTGGCATGCGTTAATTTGAACAGCCCTTCTGGTGGCATAGGTCTGTAATACCAGCTACACTGGAGACAGAGCAAAATAATAATAATAATAATAATAATAATAATAATAATAATAATAATAATACTGAAAGTTTAAGATCTGTCTGGACTACAGAGTAAGTTCAAGGCCAACCTGGGCAACTTAGTAAGAACCTGTCTTAAAATAAATTTTTTAAAGTAAAAATTGAAAAGAATGTGGAGGCTCTAATATGGTGAGAGAGCTAGAGCATGTACCCAGTCCCAGGCTCAACCTCCAGTACAGAAAGAAAGGTGGGGAGGGAAAAAGGAAGGACAAGACTCCTCCAAATGATGATGTCTTGCCCTTTGAAACAGGGTACAAAGGGAAGAATCAAGGGGAAGGAAGCGGAAGGAAGCTAACGAGTGTCAAGTGTCTTCTAAGGGATGACTATACATGCTATCTTGTTTAATTTTCAAATATCAGTACTATAACCGCCATTCCAGAGAGAAGAAAACCAATGCTCAAACAAGTCAGTAAAATAACCCAGACTAATACATGAGGACAAGGAGGCCTGGACCCAACTCAGGAGCAGTCTCATAATCTCAGTTTACTTAATGGACTCAACAGGTTCTAGTAATACAATCAAATAAAAAGAGGATACCAATTTGAGAGTGGGGGTGACATGGAAAAAATTAGAGGGAGGGGATATGAGAGGAGCTAGAGGAAGAAAAAGGAGAGGAAGTGAAGTAACTGTATTTTATTTAAAATGCTTTAAAATTTTTGCTGTGAGCTTGATAGCTTTTTTGCTTTAAAAAAATTCACATATTTTGATTATGTTAGTCCCCTCCCCCAACTCCGCCCAGATCTTTCCCACCTTGCTATCCACCCAACTTCATGTTCTCATGATCTCTCAAACAAAACAAATTACTATCAAAACAAACAAAAGAAAAACAGTAAGACAAAAACCACAAAAACAAAATAAAAAGAAAAATCCCACCAAAAATTAGTTATTAATTTTTTTTTTTTTTTTTTAAGAAAGAAAATCCCTTCTCAATGGACTGGACAGTTGAGAGCTTGTAGGCCTTCTTCCCATCATCCAGTTCCAAAAAGCGTCACAAAGATGCCCCTCCCCACCAAGCAGGCTGGTCTCAGAGAGAGGTTGATAGGCTGCCATGACTTCCTCCACCCACATAACAACTTATTCGACAGCTCTGACACGCTTAAGCACTTTCCGGGCATTAACGACAAGTGCAGGAGAAAGGGCTCTATTGCTAAATAGATTTTCTAATGAAGAAAATGAATCATGGGGAGGTCAAGTACACTGCCAAGGTCACTCACTAGTAAATGTCAGAGCCAGTACTTGAACTGTGAGCCTGGCTCAGGCTTATAAACAAAACCCTATTCTTCATCCGTAAGAGGAGAGGCATAATGGTTCAGGAACCTAAAATTCAGAATTCTCCAAAACTTGTCCCCTTACAGACTTCTCACAAGGACAATTAATTGAATCCCTTTCATTGTTTAAACTTAAAAAATAAAAATAAAAAAGTAGGGTTCTGGGAGGAGGCACACACAAGGTAACTATTATTGGAAAGACGGGAAAGATAATTGAAAAAAAAAAAAAGTGGGAATACCATAGGAGCAGGAGCCTTGCCAGACTGATGGAATTAGACAAAAATATAACCCAAGTCACTGCTACTAAATACCAGTGAAGCCTCCAGAGCCTGTGGTAAGGGCTGGTGTTGCTTCCTTGGCTGGCAGATTGCTTATTTTGGCTCTGACCTTCCAAAAAATGCTCAGTAATGATGATAACACAGGATGGGTGGCGGGCCTGCCATCTCTGTGGTTTGGCAAGGGTGTCTTAGGACTGCATGTCCCTTCCCTGGAGACCCTCCCACTGTGTGGGGAGGGCTCTTCAGACTGGGTTTTCAGCAGCATGGTCTTGTCCTGCTCTTAAGAACCAAAAGGAAGGATCACTTAGTGTAAAGTCAAGACCCTCCAGCATAGTAACCGTGAGCTAGTAATCCAGATGCAAACACGAGCCAGCCAGAAAACACCACTCCACGCATCCCAATCGGAATCCAACAAATGCACAGCCACCTCCAGACACTTCCGGGAGAAAGACTCTATAAACAGCAGTCAACGCAATGGCATGAAGTGGGAAGAACCTTCAGGGTCAGGAAATGGCAAGGGTGCTCAAAAGACTTGTAACAGGAAAGAAATTGATTTGACTGAGCTGTGCCCAATGTTATGTGGAAAGCAAGTGCAGAAGGCCATTACAAGAGATAGCCAGAAGAATATCATGTCTGAACTTGTTTCAGATGGTTGCACAGGTCTTCTTCGTGACTGTTGAAGTTTGATTGTCTTTTGTTCCAACAAAATACACATGGAGTATTGGTCAACAATGTAGCAGTGGCAAAGCTCTTAAAAGGCAAGGAGTCCTGGAGGCTCCATCTTCATGAATAGAGGATGTTTTTCTTATAGAATGGGTTAACTACCATCTGTCACCCTTTGCACAGTAGCACCGCATATGCCACTAAGTACGGTACAGACTGAGGGTCATACCAGACACAGCTGCCCTGCGGTGAACCCCCATGTCCAGAACCACAAACGAAATAAACCCCTTTTCTTTTTACATTACTGTCTCAATACTCCATTATAGCAACAGAAAAGATTCTAAGACAATTTGTGCTTTGTGTGTTCCAAAAACTTTGCATGGTAAATATATTTTAAATTTGGGGATGACAGTACCTCTTCTGAAAAATGGGAATGATTCTGCTACTTTGATCATGGAACCAACATAATTTCATTTCTGCTTTGTTTGGCTTCTAAGAATCTCAGTAAGTGGCTTAAATAGAAGTTATATTAAGAAATGATCAAAGCTGGAGAGGTGGCTCAGCAGTTGAGAACACTCAATGCTCTTGCAGAGGACATACGTTTGGTTCCCAGTACCTTGTGGCAGCTTACACTATAGCTCCAGTTGCAGAGGATCTGATGCCCTCCCTCTTCTGGCCTCCGAGGTCACCAAGCACATACACGGTGTACTTATACACATGTAGGCGAACACGCATACACATAAAACACAATTAAAAAAAGAAATCCATAATGTGTTTTCAATTGCTCTTTCCTTTGTCATGGCTTTCTTTTCTTTTTTTAGTTAATTTATTTATTTATTTATATAGCATCCTGCCTGCACATATGCCCACAGTCCAGAAGAGGGCACCAGATTGAAATACAGATGGTTGTGAGCCACCATATGGTTGCTGGGAATTGAACTCTGTACCTTTGGAAGAACAGCCAGTGCTCTTAACCTCTGAGCCATCTCTCCAGCCCTTGCCATGGCTTTCAACTTTCATGACCTTATTGAATGTATATTCTTGGCTATGTAATTCATAGACTTTTAAAGAAAATAAAACAGGTTGTCAGTATAAATCCAAGAGAAAATTGAGCCCCAGCAGACATCAGATTGGACAGTGGCACTGAGAGGCAGTGGCAAGCAGGCCTGGGGAGGGGTGAAAGCAGTGAGCAGCAAGAGACTACACAGAGCTCTAGGCCTGCGTTGGCTAGGCCGCACTGCACTCTTGCTTTGGTCGATCTTTGCTGGCTACTCTCCTGCCTCTCCCTTGTAAATGGGAATGTTTGCTCATTGTGTCTTAGAAATAGGTCATTTTCTTTTTCATTTTACAGAGAGTCACAGCCAAGAGTTTGCCTCGATTGAGGAGTTTCTCTACCCCTTGAATCACTGGCAGTTGAGCCACTGGCATGTGAAACACAAACTTGACAAATACTTGTAAGGGCTGAAGGGACACCCTAGAGGTCACACAAGCCCTTCACTGGACTCTAAATCTTAAATAAAAGGAAAATGGTAGAAAGAGGTGAATGGGGTGGAGGGAAAGAAGGATGGAGAGAACAAAGGAAATATGAAAAGAAGGAAGGAAGGGAGGGAAGGAGAAAGGAAGAAGGGAGAGAGAGAAAGAGGGAGGAAGGGAAGGGGAAACAAAAAAAAAAAAAAAAGGAAAATGGACTTAGGACTTTTCCCTCTTGCTGTACGTGGTGTCCAGAGACTTCCTCTTAACCAAGCCAGGGTCTGGGAAAATGGCTCTGTGGGGAAGAGGGCTTACTCTTACCCACGAGCAGGAAGACCGGAAATCAAATCCCAACATCCATGTAAAATGCTGGTCATGGCTGTACATGCCAGTAATTCCAGCACTGGGGTGCAGACACAAGTGGATCAAGAGTTTGCTGGCTGGCCAGCCTAGTGAAGACTGTCAACTTCCAGTTCAGGGAGAAGCTGCCTCAAGGAACAGAGGAAGACACCAATGTCCTGCTCTGGCATGTGCACCTGCACGCTCGCAGGCACACACCACACACACACACACACACACACACACACACACACACACACACTAAGCAGGATCATAAGCATCATCATAGTAAAACAAGCAGCCATGTGGTCCAATCAGTCCATCATCCCGCTGAGAGCCAAGGCAGAACCAGTGTAAGTAACACTGAGAGCAAATGAGCTTAGCCAAGATAAACAATCCTTGTCAAGCTGAAACTGACCCCAAATCACTGCAAGGTTTCTTACACAGCCTGCCTTTGCATTTCCGTACACCTACTTAAAGCAAACACTCCTTTCTGAATTAAGCTGGTTTGAATTACTTGTTTTTCCTTACTAGCAAAAATAATAATGCACACATACCTTTGAAAATATTTCATCTTCACAGAAACCCAAAGAACATTCAAACATCCAAACTTACACATTTCCTCTCTCTGCCAGAAACCCTACCAGTACAACCTAGTAGTTAAAGCAAGTGAGCTTCCTCAACTGCAACATTGGAGTTATAACAATTACCTACTTTCTTAGGTCACTGTAGATACTGTAAAAGGCTAGTGTGTAATAAGAGGACAATGAGCATCACTATAATTATCGGTCAGCCATAATTCCAACTCACATCCTATACTATTAGAAATGTCCATTCTCAAATAGTTTCTCAAATGTCACATTATCAGACAGACTCTCTCTTGCCTCCCCAAAATATCTCAACACACCTCTGCTTTCCACACCATTATCTCTTTTTTTTTAACCCAAGAATTTCTCACTTTATATAATCATTTCATTTATTTCTTTTCTGCCTCTCCCCTCCCTCAGAGTTCTATGAGGATAAATTTTAAACACTGTCCCACTCTGTGTCTCAAATACTGCCTGGCACAGTAGTGTTCTATAAAAATGTAGCTACATCACAAGTGAGCCAAATGTGGTTTCCCTGAATGGTAGCAGTCAAAGTTCAAAGATCCTATTTTTATCATAATCCTCAATGGCAGAGTCCCCCTCATTAATTATAAATCTTTATTTAATACTTGTCATATTTTTATTCCTTAATACTCTAAAACAAGAATACACCACTTTTATTAATAGCAAAACAATTTTAGGGGCTCTCTAAGTATTCCTGTTAAGATGAGGATGCTAAATCTATTTTTATCCACTAAAGATGATGTGTTACGTTTCCCACTTCAGCTCATGACTCTGGAACTCCTTGAAGGTAAAGTTCATACGTGGGAGCTCATTCTCATTATTTTATGTCAATATTTACGACTTTTAGCTAAAATACCCGACTTGGAAATACCTCACTGATTTTTAATTTCTGGTCAAGAAGCAAAAATCCATGACTTTACCACAATAGCTATACCATGCCTGTCTCCTCTCTCTAAGAGAAAATCATCAGTGGCAGAAAAGAAGCCTTTAAAGAGTGGCTTGCAGTTTTAGAAATTCTTCCATCTCAGGCCACCAACTGTGTGTCACCATAGTGCACTCTATGCCAGCTTCCTTTTTGTTTTCTCCTCTGTTGGTGACTCTTTCATCTGAAGATGTAAAATGCAGAGGGAGATTCAGAAAGTTCCAGAGTGTGGTCCAAGAGGGACCATTTTTCTCACTGGTATTATTACAACAGCTCTCTAATTCACGTGTGAAGATTAAGGAACACACTGATATACAGATATAGCTGAGAGTACCCATGGCCTGGCACAAATGCCTGACACTGGAGACATGTTTAGCATCTAGTGTATCTAGCTCCAAATAATCAGAATAGACATCTGTCACAGAAGAGGGAGCCTGGAGGACCAGACCTACCTGGAACAGAATTCCTTCGTGGATTTGTGTAAATTATTCTCTGGATTGAGTCTAAGTGTAAAATGATAGGCTTTTGAATAAAAGCCAAAATAATAGCATGCTATTACCAAGAAATGATCATTTTGTGTAAGAGAACATGACAGGTTTCAGATGACACATCCCACGTTGGTTATGACTTGGGTCTCTGGGGATGAAAGGATGGAATGAGACAAACCCTGTCTGTGCTCAAAAGCCTTGCAGTGGTCCAAAGGGAAGCACTACACTGAAGGCAGTGATTAAATAGAACCTTGTTGGCCCATTAGATTCCACCAAGGAGGGAGAATTCTTTTATGTCCACTATCCCAGTCAACCAGCTCACAAAAGCATGCCAGAGGCAGGGAGAGTACTGAGAGAACACATGTGAGTTGAATTCTTCTGCAGCCAACAGCACATTCTCCAGCTGCCTCCTAATGCGGAGGCTTCCACTTCATAAGCCATGGCTGACAATGTTTATCTTTCCTTCTCTATCATGCACTAAGAACACAACTAGAGATACCCAGAAAGACCAAAGGACAGTCCTGACTTCTGTCAACACCACCCACAAAAGAAAAAAGAAATAACATTAATACACAGAAGAAGGCATGCAAATGCTGGGCAGCCGTTAGCCCAGCAGAGCACGCTACGTCCACCTGTTCTTGCAGAAGCTCTGGCTGACCCTGACGCTCGCCCACACCAGCTGCAGGGTCATGTGGAGTTATATATACTCCTGGGCAACTTCTTACAATGTAACACAAAGCTTTATGAGTTAAGCCTGTGGAGTATAAACCCCTTAAAGATCACAATACTTAGAGATACAGACACATGTAAATATTTGTTAGTCAAACCAAATTCCAGTTGCCTGGTATTTTCCTTGGAGTCTGCCCATGTCGTTACACTGAAATGTGATATACACAAACTCTGAGTGACTGCAAGTGAGGTAAAGTGACCCTATACACACAGTGGCAGTTTAGAATTGCATTGGCTTAGGGTATTTTTATCTTAGACATCTCAGTTTATTCCAAGCTTAGTACATTTTATTTCCTAAGCAATGCAATAAATTAAAACTTGAGGAAACTTAAATAGCAGCTCAGGAGTGAGGAGTTTTAGTTCCTTAAAAGCCAAGAGTCTGCCATTTTTACATCGTCGTGTTTTTTTTTTTTAAAGAAATTCAACAAACATATATTAAGCACTCTTTTTATTAAAACATAAAACAGGATTACTAAATGATGGTATGCGTTATTGTCACTGTTAACTTATTCCTAACCATAATTAAGAGAAAGCCTACTTTATAAAAGGGAATCTAACACTGTATGCCTAAAGTAAGACATTCTTTGGCATAGGCAACAAGTTTTTACTTGATAGCGATTGCTGCCACTGTTTGCTTCTTGCTTGCTTGATTGCAGCAGGGTCTCACTAAACTCCCTGACTCAGCCCCACAGCTAGCTCGGATTGATGGCTGGAGCCACTAGGGCCTGGCTTGTAGTTTTAAATTTTAAGTACAACTGAAGATACAGAAACCATATATTGTGACTCATTGAGAATGGGGGACCAACCCAATAATAAACTAATCTTCTGTCAAATTCAAATTAAGGAAATTTGACCAAAAGAGTTGGCCTACACTCTTAAAAATATCAACGTCACAACAGACTCAGAAGGGGGAGAGATTATTCTAAAATAAAGAAAATTAAAGAAGCATGACAATTAAATGCAGTGACTGAGCCCTAAATAATTCTGGATCAGAAAAAAATTTGAAATGAAGAGAAGGGATGGAGCGAGAGAATGAAGGATATTATTATGTAGCCAACCAGGAAATGAATCAGCGATTCATTTACATATGATCATCTACATGTGCACAGGTATTCACAAGAAATCTGCCATTAACAATTTAATTCCAAACAAATCAATAAATGTTTGCATATTCTAAAACATATGCAACTATAAGAATACTATTCATCAGCACATGGGTTCCTTTGAATTATTCCTGAAGGAAATAACATCTTCTAAGTTTTTCTGATAAACTTTTTGCTTTATCACCAAATTCTCTTCTCCTAATTTTTTTTTTACTTTGCCATCAAATTTAACCATTACAAACTTATTTTTTAAAAAGCAAATAAAATATTTATAAAACCTGATAATATTTTAACTATAAATCTATTAAGCCAGAAAGAGATAAAAAGTAGTACAACTTCTGTTATAAATACTAACACGGGCGTTTTCATCTCTTTACAGTGACGAGTCCTTAAGTCGTAGACTCTACACTGCTTGAGTTTTTGCATGTTTTACAAAGCAGTAACAATTCAGCAGAAAACACCCCAATGAAATATTTCCTGGAGGCCTCGTAACCATAGGATTTTACCTTCCTTCCTTCCTCATGGGAGACTCCAGCCTTTGATGACCATGACCACACATAAAGTTCTACAGGCCCTGCTTCCACTTGATTTAAGTAAACACAGTCAAATTAACAACTGTTAATAGCCCAAAACATCTTCTAATGTGGGATATTACCCAAGAGCTTTGAAATAACTGTATCTGTTCACATGCTTAAAATAATTAAATCAATGTAATGGTCAAAGATTAACTTGGGTGGCACTCATTAAAATCTATCATTTGAAAGTGATACCAACAGAAGCCAGCATCCAGACTAGATTGGATCTGATAAAAGGCAGGACCTGTGGGTGTCCACAGCACAGCCTGGGTTTCTCAAGATGAGTTTTACAAAGTACTAATTAGAAGAAATGAAATGAGAGCTTTATTGATGCTTCCACTACTGTTCTAAGAAGTTATGATGTTTTGTGGGGAAAAAGTTTAATTACAGAAAAAGACAATCATGGGGTAAATTACTTGAACATGTCTGTCAGGAACTTGACAGACAAGAGAGGGAAGGCTACACATGTGGAAAAAAACCAGAAATGTTAACTCTGCCACTCACAAGCCCAGAAAACAAGTTTTTCTGTCCTGGAGGATTTATTCTTTGATAGACCTATTTTTGCAGAAAAGTATCAAGAAAATCTCTAGCTTTTCCATTAGTCATTTCAATCACATAATAAAAAAGTGATGGCCAGAGAAGCATGGTGAAATCATGAGATAAGAATTAGAAGCAGTAAGAATACCATATTGGAGGAGAGACTAAAACTGGACCGTAAACAGAAGAATACTGGCAGCATTTACAGACCCAACGAGCCGGTGTCAAAGGTGGACTTTCCAGGGCCAGTGCCAGAAGAGGCCTTCATCTATGCAGTGCTCATGAAGCAGCCTTGATCAGACACCCCGCTAGGCTCAGTTTTCTTTCCTGGCTTCGCTTTTCTCCTGAAAATAATGTTAACTAACATTTGAGTCCCTAGACTGTGAGAGGGAAGCGGAACTCTGGCCAGGAGTACTGATCCATATAGAACTCCCAGGGTACATGGGAGAGAAGCACAATAGCACAAAGTTTGGAGGTCTCAGGAAGATTCCAGTCTAGGAGTACAGAGAGCTGCCTGCACTCCCTACCCTACCCTGCCCTGCCCTCCGCTAGCACCCCACCAAAAAAAAAGAACAGCAACATCAGCCTGGAAACACCTCACTCCCTGCAACCTTGCACCAACAGGAGACAGGAACACTGTATCAGAGGGTGTTGCAATCCCTCAGAAAGAAAATGGTGTTGACCAGCAAGGTAGGTGATACCAGTGAAGATGGCTTTAAGACAGCTAATAGCCAGATGCTTAACAATGTGTTTCCATTTAAACGTTACGTCCCATACTCTTCTGTTACTAGGTACTCGGAATCCTCAGCTTTTACTAATAATTGGTGGTTGTTTCATTTTTGTGATATTTTCTCTTCCCGACTACTATTACTTTCTTTGTACTGACTATGACATCTGAAATAGCATTTCTCTACATTGGTTGTTGTGTCTGCCATAGTCACCTAGAACACAAGTTTCTTGTCATCACTGTGGTTCTGGCCTCTGTCCTAGAATGGCGTGTGTCAATAAACAGTGCTGAATAAAAGAATGGCAAGAAAGTCGTTCTTCCTACATGAACCCTAGCTTCCCAGGATTAGGAAGAAGTTTTAAAGCTACCACTGAGTCTCTGCTCATTTTCTAGGATCCCAGGATGCCATGGCTGCCAGGAATCTACCATTTAAGCACTGGGATGAGGATGGCACTCATCACCGTCACAATGATGTCAGTAATGACGCTCACAGCTCACTGTCAAACCCTGCACTTTACACACCTCATCACCACAGCAAGGCCACCAAGGAACATCCCAATCTTGCACAAAAATAAGATAACCAAGATAACACAGCGCTGAAGACCTGGGAGACCCAGTTCGGGTTGATTCTACAGGGCCTGCTCCTCTCTCCATACCACATTACAGAGCTGATATCAACTCCTTTGAATTCTTTTGACTTTCTTGAGAGACCAAGCTGCAGTCCTGTCTCTTGTTTCAGTTGTTGAGAACTTATAGCGACACAAACAAACTTCAAATAGCTTTCAACGGTAGCGTATACATAATACTAAAGGAATGTTTAATACGTCAAATACTTCTTTCCCCAAATGTGTCTTTTGGGGATATCTAGATAAAATAATAGAAAATTACTTGTTTGTGTGTGTGCATGTGTTTGTGTACCCACATATAAAGTGGGGATGTGTCAGGGACTATGTTTCTGTGTTCACGATCAGATAAGTAAATGTATATGGAAGCCAAAGCTAAGTGTTGAGAATAGTTCCTCAGGGGCCAGCCTCCTTGGGTTTTTGGTTTGTTGTTTTGGGTTCTCTAGGGTTTTGTTTTGTTTTGCTTCATTTTTGAAACAGGATCTCATCTAGTCCACCATGCTTCAAACTCATGCAATCAAGGATAACCTTGAACTTCTGCCTTAACCTCCCAAGTTTTAGGGTTGGCGTGTGACAACACAACCAGTTTTATAAGGTGCTGGGATCTGATCTGTGCATACTAGGCATGCACTCTACCAACCAAACTCCACACCCAACTCCCAGCATGGCCAGCTGTCTCTGTGGGTGCTGGGAGTGGGAAGGGGATCCTAATGCTTACATAGCAAGTGTGATGCCAGCAGAGCTGTCTACATAGCCCTAGATGATTTTATATGCACACATTACTTCCTTAAATATAGTTTTCTAGTCTCACTCCTTAGCTTCATCACCTAGGATCTGCTTCCAGTTTCCTACTTTCATGAGATCAAAGGCCTTTAGAATAATTAAGTAAAAAAAAAAAAAAAAAAAAAAAAAATCACAATATACCAGCTAAAACACTTCCTCACTTGGAAAAAGTGTCCATGAGTTGCTCAATGTGCTTTTAAGATAGTGAGTTACTAAAAATTTAATAAAAAAAAAAAAACCTCAGAAGAGAAAATAAAATTCATGTCTACAAAGACTAGCCCCAAAAAATTAAATTTGAGAATGGTAAAATTTGATAAATGAGACTTTCTTAGATTTTTCAAAGATAATAAATTAAACACAACCATTTTTAAGGATGTGGTATTTGTAAATTAGGCCAATGTACTTAAGGTTTTTTTTTTTAATTATTGTTGCAAAACATTTTAATTAATGCATGTTTGTTGCAAATACCATTAGACTTGATAGTAGCAGCTTGTCCAAATGTGAGACAAAGTCTCAGCATTGCATTTGTGTGGAAATACGTTTATTAAATTTAAATCTTATTAACTTGAGGACTGTAAGTTTGAAAAAGGTTTTTAACCATTTGAATTTTCCCAGTTGAGGTGGTGCATATGTTCACCAGCTTGATCTAAGTACCCCACATTGTGCTCATGACTGTGTTTCATTTTCGAGGCAGGAACTGTGCACTGCACTTTGAAATGCTTCACAGTGACCCACGGCCTGAGTGACCTGAATCTGCCCTGAGCCCTGGGAAAGGGCTTCACTGTCAGTCCTTGTGCCCTCACTTTTTATCTTTTATTTCCTGTCAGTCTTCGCTTTTTCACTTATTCGTTTGCTTTAATTGAAACTAAAAGCACACTGCCCCCAAAGTAAAGCATGTGTGGTCAGTTCTAGTGCATGGCTGCTCCCAGTCTCTCCACCTGAAGGGCACTGAAGTAACAAGCTTGTTTTTAGCCAATATATTCTCATTTGGCAAGTTTGTCTCTAAAGAAAGGGAGAAAAAACAAAAGCAAAACAGAAGAAATATAGTAGGTACCTTCCTGTAGCAGGATGCTCAATGAGCAGTAGAGAGACTCTATACAGAGGAAACAGAACCAGACCCACATGGTTTTGTTAAATTTTATATATAGTATATTCTAGTATTTTTGCTTTATTTCTGATAAAATCTACAATCTTGAAAATCCATTCTAATATTTAGATAAACATAAGTTTTTGGTGATGATGACGCAACTTTTCAAAAAAAAAAAACTTGCAGTCACCTCTTACATCTCAAAATATTAACACTAACAGGGACCTCAAAGCTTACCAATGTAGAAGTGAATGTTTTTCCTCCTGGCCCCAAGTTCCTGGAATACAGACTAGGACTCAAAACATACTCACAAATGCCTGGGCCACATAGCTAAGCTCATTTTCTTACTAGCTAATAACTTAAAATAACCTGTTTATACTAATCTACATTCTGCCACATGGCTGGTTGCCTCTGCTCAGGTACCATGCATCTCTCTTCCTCACATCATCCCAGGCAACCCTCCCAGGTGCCTGGCTCTACCCCAGAATCCTTTCTGCCTAGCAGATATCCCACCTGCTATTCTACCCTTTCCTATAGGCCATAGGTTTTTTAATTGACAGGTAATGCATCCATACAATAGAAAAGATATTCTCTCTACATATTGACAGTCTAAATGTTCTTATTTTCTAGTGAGGAAACTGAGGGCAATAGATTTTAAGGGACATTTCCTCAATCATAAAACAGAGCAATGGAGCCAAAAGTCAAGCCAGCTCTGTTCTTCAGTCCCACAGGCCTTCACAGGCAGCAACTGCTGTCTATGGGCTAAGTACTCAATTCATGTTTTCCTTTAATTAATACAAATATAGTGGTAATAACAGGGAAACGGCTGTTTCACAGCTGATGGCAGAAATGATAATTTGCTAATTTACCACCTAAGAAATGACACAGCTACCTCTCTCGTCATGCAGACTGTCTGCCAGACGATTATATACTTCTTTTATTCTTAATGAATATAAATGTCCTTCGATATGGAAAAAGTCATCCATGTTGTCAATTGCCAGTGGCTCAACCATGCCCTGGAAAAGTTGGTTGATCCTGAGCCTGGCACTAGGTGACTATACCTTCAGTTAAGTTATGGGCAGTTTGACTGATCAGGTTTGGGGCTTTAGGCCTTAGAAGAAGTTGGGGGAACAAAAGAAATATCTACCATCTCTACTTGAATAGTTCAGTCCAGAGTTAACAAATGTTGCAGCTGGTTCCAAAACATCTATGACCTGCACGACTCAGTCTGCCTAGGTGACAGATAAATAGAAGCCCACAGACAGGGAGACAACACTTTGCTCTCTCCTCTTTGTAAAGTGCACATCACTTTGCTGGTTTTTCCGCACTTCATTTCTCAGAGAGAAATGCTCCAAAACAGAGAACTCATGGCAATCTGAGTGAATCTGGTGGCTTCTGCTGACGTCTTCCAATTCAGTGGGGACTGCTGAATCCTATTGATTCCTGTTGCTGTTCAGTGTTGGACACTGGACTGGACTGCTGGTATCTGGACAGTGAAGAGTGGAGAACTACATCTAAAAAGGTCCACAACCCCCTAAAAACCTTCTTTCTCCTCTACCTCTGGTCAGTGGGATGGAAGGGAGATAGAAGCATTAAAGAATCCTAAATAAAACAGATTTTTGAAAAATCTAAGCCTACACTCCATGCTAACAGCAGAGGGTTCAGGAAAATGCCTACACCTGGTTGGTCCATGGCCACAATGCAGATCTGGCAACTGCTCCATGGTGGTCAGTGGTTCCCAGAGGTCAAGTGGGCTTGAGCAGCAACCGAGGAAAATATGGCTGTCTGGTTGGCATCCAAGCCTAACAAATGCTTCAGGGAGGAGGGGAGCCTTTTCTCTCCCAGCATAAATGATGAGTCTCAGAGGATCCTTGGTGAAATAGATGGTGGTAGCCCTCTTTAATTCATATAAAACAGGGACTTATAAACCTTGGGCAGCAGGAGGGGTTTCGGGGATGAGTGTGTTTGATTTGCTGGGGCTAGGAGTGCCAGGGATACTTCATTTGCATGTAGCAGCGTAGTCTATAAGAAGGGGAACACAGTACTTAATTATCTTATGGGCAGCAGGGGGTTGAGGGAAGAGCTCCAGGTATGGTTAGAGGTATGGAAAAGGTCATTGGCTGAAAGCTAAGGCAACAAGACATCTCATTAGCATGGGGGACAGTGTTTCCTGGAATCCCCAGGTGCACACTGAAAGAGTTTCTTATCAGGAAAGGGTTGGGCCTGTAATCTCCCTGAAAGCTATGTGACACTCATTAGAAGATCTGGGGTTTCTCCATATCAGGCAGAGAGGAAGGAATCCAGCTGAGGAAGGGAGTCTGTTATTTTGCACCAAACTCAGGGGCTTTCCGGTAATTCTAGACTTTGACCTTAACAGCAGGTTCCAACAACCTACTTCACTGTAAAAAGCTGAGGAGCTTAGCCAAAGGATGTGATGATGAGCAGACAATAAGCTACAATGTTCATGATTCAGGAGTACGCATCTCACTACACAAACTGATCAGAAAAATATCCCCATCTGCGCACAAATCAGATGGAAGTTGGGGGCCTCTGAGTAAAACATGAAAGCTACAAGGCTAATGGGGTGGCAGACCAGACAAAGCCGTGGGTCCATTAAGAGGAAAGGTGCCTCTTGCTGAGAAATTTTAACTAATATTATTGAGTCTAGCAGGTTTTTCTGTGAGCAAATTCTTCACTGCAAATAAATACAAGTATTAGTATATCTTCAATTCAAGGGAAAGAAAACAAAGTGCTCAGACAATTAATTGCCCCATCCGATGTTTGTGTAAAATGACTGAAGTGACTTTCAATTTAGAAGTATTATATTAAAAGCAGTCAAGCAAGCAGCCTAGGTAGGGTTGAGGGAACACATCTATAACCCCAGAGGAGGAGACAGGAGACTGAGAGCTTGAGGCCAGCCTGAATACAAAATAAGTGCCACAAGACCCTGTTTCAACTAAGAAAGCAATGAAAGGTCAAATAGGAAACTAGCTATGGAAGAGCAGACATGTGCTTTTTTCAGTTATTAGAATAGAATCAAGTTAGCCATAAAAATATAAAAATATCTTCTTACACTATTGGGTTGATATAGCTTGTGATTACTTTGTTTCAGTTTTTACATATAATGTCATGAAAGATACTAACCTATCATTTTCTTGTCAAGCTGGAATGAAGAAGTCACACATGGTTTCATATCAAGTTACACTGACTTCATTTAAAAATGGGTGCTAGTCTCCATCACAGCCCAACTTCCTTCTTTATGTTAATCTGAACTCCCCACCTACACCATAGGCTCTGTAAGGCGGAGAGCTTCCTCCCTAATGAGTGGTGCTGCACCAAGTATCCCAACTTTACCACCTCAGAACTCACACTGTGGAGCACAAATACGAAGATTTGTAACTCATTTTCGCTGTATTTAGAGTTCCAGCAGCGCCGCAGGCTCTGAGTCTCACCTTCAGGGAGTTGCCTGGTCCACGATACTTTTCACATTATACTGTAGGTGCCCTGCTGAGTACAAAAACATCTGGTTTTGGATCAAACACATCTGTATTAGAATCTCAACAACTCCAAATGACTTGTCTTCTTTGGTCACATTAAATAAATTATGTAGCTTCAGTGTGTCCTCTGAAATTTTGAAATAATAATGAGGCCTGCTTTAAAAGCTACGGTAAGAGATGGTGTGTTCAATACATTTAGATGCTTAAGGATGATGGAGAGAAAAGGCATTTTTGTTTTTGTTTGTTTTTTACATGAATTCTAACACAGGACTTTAAGGTCATTTTTTCAATAGTAAGTCACAGACCCTTGTCTCCCAAGCTGCTCTCAACCTTTTCAAAAAGCCCCTAGCTGTTTCTCTTCCCTGCCTGAATCACTTTCTTCACCATGTAACACAGTTTACCCTTTCACTCTTCCTACAACCGTACACTCACAAATCCACAGTTACAGAAATCCCCCTGACTGATTACTTTCCAGTCTTAACCAATTTTCTTGTTAGACTCTTCCCTAAACTTTCCTAAAATCTCTGAGGAAGATCAGAGAGCTGGAAGAACAAACCGAGCCTAACTGGCCTGCCGCTGTGGAGTAGAGGAGCTAATGTCATTCGGGTTGTAAAAGCAGAAGGAGGCACAGGACATCTTCACAAGGTATAGATAGATAGCTTGGCCCCAAAGCAGGACAAGGTCTAGACAGCATTTCACATGCACTACACACTGGCAAACATGGTCTCTGTGTCAAGATCAAGTAACTCTTGGCCAAGACAGCCCTCTACCCTGCGAAACATGAGTACATGGTAAGAGATGACAACACTTTTGAATTTGGCAGGAGGGTTACCTATCCTGATTTTTTCATCCTTCAAGTATTTCCAGTGCATAGAATAAAAGTAGTAAGTAGAGGCTATACATATGTGAATTCTTAATATCTATTGCCTGCATGATTGTAATCAAATCTTTAAATACTGGATAATATTTAACAGTTTGCCGCATGCAAATCCAAGTGTGGTAGCCTCAACACAGTAGTCAATGATAAGAATGCACACATCACAACCAAAGTTTAGAATGTAGCCATGCACACAAATTTTTAATGGTAGTTATCTCAAACTACTTGGAAATCCTCCAGTCCACCTTCCCAATTGTTCTGGTTTGCCTTTGTTTCTGCTAAAGGTAAACACGAGTCTTAGTCTGGGGAAGAAAACAGGGAGGCAGGGGTGACCTAAACAGTCTCTGAAATTGCACAGCTTAGTCACATCATCCCAGGGAACCCGAGTCAGTAAATAAATGATTCAGGCTCCAATCTTCCTCTCAGCAAAGAATGAAACCAGAGACTAAAACACCATGCCTTAAAACTGAAAGAAAGAGTTTTTGTTTTTGTTTTTTGATAAAACTATGTGGATGGTTTTGTATTTACATTATTAACTTAAAATGTCAAACCTATTTAAATCCAGGCCACCCATGGCTAATACTGACATTTCCTAGGTTTTGTACAGTGAGCACATGGCTTTAGTCCATGTTCAACACTTAATCAAGATTTTTTTTTTTTCCAAGATTGTTCTGGAGCTACCATCCTCTTCGAGGCCAGCTGCTGCAGCACATTAGCAGTCAACATCTGGCTGGAATGTTTTAACTACTATTTTTCTTAACTGTTATGTGGATGAGGTTTGTGTTATTCTAAGAGAGCTGCAGCACCATCCTCCTGGAGACTTCTAAGCATAATGATTCGTGACAGTGCAAATTAGCTGCTGGTTTTCTTATACCGTGTAGCGCACTGTTATCAAAACATTCACATTTTACTTGAAACTTTTGTATAACTGTCAGGTTCTTTTTATTTTATAATGTAGGCATTTTAAGCTCAAGATCTCATCCTGAAGGCCCAAAAAATTTCCCCTTACGTGTAATTATACCTATATATGTACATACCTCTGTGTGTGTGTGTGTGTGTGTGTGTGTGTGTGTGTGTGTGTGTGTGTGATGTACCCTTAAAGGAAATGCCCCCTAGAAGAGGGCAAGGTGGAGATTTGGATGCATGTGCTATAGAACCTCAAACATTTCACTTCCTGGGAACTTCAGTGGATCCCTGTGCAGGATTTCAAACCTCAAAAACAGCGGTCAACAAAGAACATCACCACATGACTATTTGACTAATTTACCCCTGAAACAAGCAATTCCATCTTCTCAGACTTAAGCAACTAGAAATCACTCCCGTAGGTGAGAGCTGTTAATGGGAATTTCATGAGCTGCATACAATGCTAGACCTCGGCTGACCTGGGTAAGTCTGGTGGGGAGGGCTGTTTTAAGACATGTGTGGGCTCCCTCTGCCTGAAGTAGCCTTGGGCTGTTCTCAATACTTAAAAGCAGAAATGGCTTTTGCATGAAATCCTTTGTTTAACTTTACCCAGGAACCACAGTTTCAACCCTATTTACAAGTAAAATACTTGACATCTTATATAATGAATGTTCAGTCATGGAGGAGTGTTCCCTCTGCTCCTCCACATCCTCACCAGAACAAAAACACTGTCATTTGTGTTTTTGATCTTAGCCATTCTGAGTATAAGATGGAATTTCAAGGTGATCACATTCTACAACAAGCCTTAAGTGCCCGAAAGAAAGGCTTTTGTCATTTTCCTTCTTTGAGTAGTGCTTTATCCTTTGAGTGTAGGGCACTCCTGAAAGAAACAGTCAGTGTAGGGCACCTTGTAGTCCATACCTCAGAGCCCCACCCCGCTCCTCCCACTCCTTCCCCATCCTTGCCCTCCCCCTCACACACACCTAGAAGGCTTTCAGCCAGGACAGTTCCACACCACATGACTCCCAGCCGGCTCTCCCACACTCTGTACTCTTCACCCACTCCATAACCCCCGGCCACAGGGGCCTTGCTCTTCCTGAAGAGGACAAACTTCTTTGCAAGTCTCTTCTACTCACTGCGATTCTCAGCCCCTTCCTTAGCTCTCCCTTCAAATCCTCCCTAGCTAAACCAGGCATGGTGGTACATGCCTGTAATCCCAACACGCTGGGAGGCACAGGCAGGCGGACCTCTGTGAGTTCGAGGCCAGCCTGGTCTACAAAGTGAGTCCAGGACACCCAAGGCTACACAAAGAAACCCTGTATTGGAAAAAAGAAAAAGAAAACCCTCCCTGGCTCAGGCAGCAGCTTCTCCTGTGATGGACTTTTGTTACCTCCCAGCATTTGGGCACGCTCGTGGTCACCTCTACACCTACTACCCAAGGCCCATCACTAACAACATGGGATTTCACAAGAGCGGGATTTCCTTTATCTGTTTACAGTTGTATCTCTGGTATCTATAGCAACGGCTCGCATATAGTAGGTGTTGGACAACTACCTCCCAGTCACTGTATCCAGGACTTAGGATATTAAATTTATGCAGTGCCTGGAAAGTCTATCTTCCTGTGAATCATACCTCATAAATCCAATGTTGTTCCTGGGAAAACACTGTGTGTTTCACCATTAACAAACAGGATTCCTGATAGCAACTGAAAGTTTCACCATCTATATCAATGGACTACAAACTTCAAGAAAGATTTTTATGCCCAATCTTTATTCTGGGTTACTTGGAATTGCATGGATTATTTTTTTAACCTTTATTTTTTATTATTAATTATTTCAATTTATATCCCGGTCATAGGCCCCTCCCTCTTCTCCTGCCAGTCCCACCTTCCCTCCTTTAAGATTTATTGATTATGTATACAGTGTTCTGTCTGCATGTACACCTGCACACCAGAAGAGGGCACCAGATCTCATTATAGATGGTTGTGAGCCACCATGTGATTGCTGGGAATTGAACTCAGGACCTTTGGAAGAGCAGCCAGTGCTCTTAACCTCTAAGCCATCTCTCCAGCATGCGTGGATTATTTTTAATAAGATGCAAAAGACATGCACCCAAAGAGTGTCCCGTCCACCCGCTGTTTCCTGCTGGCCACTGTCCCCTTCATCTGCCACAATTGCTCCTTGGGCTTCAACCGGGGGCTTGCAGCAGCAGATCCTCCACAGTACATCACCTGCTTAGAGCACCATACCACAGATTCAGAATGTGTGCCTTACCCCACTCCCAAAGAGCGAGGGACATGTGTGGAAGGAAGCCATGGTAATGTACCTGCATGCCTGTAGCTGGGAGTGAGCTATAACAGAGCAGCCGGCTGTCCCCACCATCCTTAGAGGACACTTAAGTCTTTTGTGGGCTCCAAGAACAGATTAAAGCTGAACGCAGTGAGTCTGAAGTAAGCGACGTCATGAGATAACAGGATGCGGGCCTGCCTTGTAAACTCCAGCAGGGAACTTCTCCGGCAAGACCGGTCCTGATCGTTGATAGCTAAGCCTCACGGGAGGGTCACACCCATCAGCGTGGCCCTCAGTGTTCTTTCACACAACTAAGAACATTTGCCCATTCAAAACTGAGCAAGACTGGCAAATACCGCCCTCTATCTATACCCCATTTTCTTGTATTTTGGGGCCAAATAAGCTCTGTGTTTTTCAGGAAATAGTCATTGTATAAAAATCTTAAGTCTTGGGGCTGGAGAGATGGCTCAGGGGTTAAGAGCACTGGCTGCTCTTCCAGAGGTGCCGAGTTCAGCTCACAACCATCCGTAATAAGATCTGATGACTTCTGGCCCGCAGGCACACATGCCGGCAGAACATTCTATACATAATAAACAAATCTTTAAAAAAAAAAAAAAAAATCTCAAGTCTTGCTGTGTCTATCATGTGCTTTTACACGATTGCCTTTCTCCTGGCCCTGCTCCTGCTTCTGGCTGGTCCCTTCCTCTTCTGTTTTTAAGTCTTTTATTATTTTTAAATCTAGATTTTATTTTTAATCTAGATTCTGCTTGAGGAAAAAAATGCGATATTTCTAGAACTGGCTTATTTTAACAAATTTGGTAATCTCCAGGTCTATCCATTTCTCTACAAATGGCATGTTTTTTCTTCTTAATGCCTGAATTCATACTTTATATACACGCCATGCTTGCTAGGGCTCCCTTTGTCCGCCTGTGTGTTGACGGACACTCACTGCTTCTATAATGTGGCTATTAGAACAGGGTTACAATAAGCATGGTGTGCAAGTGTCTCTCCTGACTGCTGACTCAGCCCTACAGTGGGTCCTACGCTCACTCCATTTCTAGCTTGTTGAGGGACCTCCATTCTTACTTCTGAAGCACTACGCTAATTTACATCCCCACCACCAGCACTAAGGGCTCTGCCCCACCCTCACAGGCTTTTGTTGTCTGACGGCATCCCCCTGATGAGTGAGGATGAATGCACTTTCTAAGGATGCCTACATAAGGGATGTCTACATTCGAACCCTGAAGTCTCCGCAGTGTGCAGAGTCCCAGGACACTAGGTGTCAACAGAGAAGACACACAGGCTTTGTTGTCTATGCAAAGTAGCTGCTGTCTACAACCTCATTCACTGTTAGGTGTTCAGAAAAACTGTGTGGTTTCCCTCCTACTCCTGTGGTGTTCCCACAGGTGAAATGTTACTCTTTTTCTAACATGCAGGAAAGTAGAGGTTCTGAGCTAAGGAACGGCACATTACAATCTTCTCTGTTTACAACAATAGGAAATATGCTCCCACGTAATGCCTTTGTATAGAGCATCCGGGGTTGGGAATGGACTGCTGCCACCAATGAAAGATGCTCATGTTCTCCTGGATCCTTTCACCTAAAACTCCAAGAGCCTCTCCCCAAAAGCCTTCTGGATTCGGCCATGTTGCAGTGGCCCCACACTGAGTCCCATGGTGCCTCCTTCTTCCAATTTCTCTCTGTTCCTGGTCAGTCAGGCCAACCATTTCCTCTCTTCCTTTTTGTGCCATTCTTTACTGTCACTACAGGGTGATACACACATAATCTAAAGGAACAAATGGTGCATAGAGGCTTAGAACAATGAAAGCCTCCAGCTCTTACCCTCTCCTCAGCTGTGTATCTAGGGGCAAATACTTTCTACTCTGCTCGTGCTTCAAATAACCAAAGGATCGGATGGTTTCATCTTTTTTTTCTTTTCTTTTCTTTTCTTTTCTTTTTTGAGACAGGGTCTCATTAAGTAACCCTGGCTGGCCTGGAAATTTCTATGTCCACCAGGCTAGTCTCAAACACAGAAATCTGTCTGCCTCGGCCTCCCTGGTACTGGGGTTAAAGGTGTGCACCCCCATGCCTAGCCACTTCATCTATAATTCTATTGCCTGCCTAGCACAGTGAATGAGGTTTGGCCTCTCTTTAAGCTACCTTTTCTCTTACCCTCCCTACTTTCCTCAATGAAGTTATGCCAATAATCTTGATTAAAACTTCATTCCTATGTCACTTATTGAGACTATTGCTTCTATATGCACCAAATACTTAAAAAAAACAACCTTGCATGTCTAGTCTGTCTGCTTCTCTTGTATTTAATAACTGCCTAATATCCTTATTATCCATGCCAGCCTCCTCAAGCCCTACATGAGCTTTACAATGTCTCTCAACCCACCTCCCCTGTGGTTAGGTTAGCGCTCCTGTAAGGTAAGATGTGTGAGTCCCAATTTTTCCTCTCCCGCTGGGGCATTATATCCTTCCAGCCTTCAGGTGTTATGGGTTAAAAGTGCCCTGTCCTCACAGATGATTATTGCATTATTTCAAAGCTAATTCATTGACATCTTGAAAAAACACTGCTATGTTATATACTGTCTTCCAACACCCATTTTGAGGAACATGTCTCTTCCTGATCCTTCATCTATCCTGTTTTTGCTTTCTTACTGTTCTATCTCCTCAGCCTTCGCTCTTAGCTCCTTCTTGACTTTCAAACTTCCCAGTGGCAGCTTTGGTCTGGCCTTCCTCAGTTATCAGGATAAGACCAGGAAGCCCTTTTTAAGCCTTACATTTTACATGTCTACGGTATGGGGAGGGGGGTGCACAGACACACAAGCACTGGAACACGAAAGTGGAGGTCAGAGCTAAGTTCTCCTGAGTCTGCTCTCTCCCTCCACCATATAGATCTGGGAACTGCAGGCTCGGCAGCCCTTTCCCCCTGGGCACCTCACTGGCTCCAGTGAGGGCTTTTCTCTCTGCCTCTATTCTGCTGAGTACTGTGTCCCATCCACTTTTCCATTTTTGTGTCTTGTGGCTTTGGGTTATTTATGTCTCTGGTTTATCAAAGACAGAACTTATGATTATGTTACTTATTTAAACTTACTGTTTTTAACTACTTTAAATTCATTTTCTTGGGGGGAAATAGTATTGCTTCTAGTGGTTGCTTTCACTGATACTTCTGAATAGTTGGAATTTTCTGGAATTGATTCACATACTTTCTTATTTTTCATTCACTTATGATCCATTCTCTTGTTTTCCTATGTTACCAGATAATTTTTTCCAATACTCTATTGGATTTCCTCTCTTAGCGATTACATTTTTCATTTCTGAACGTTCTTATTGCCTGTTCTTTAATCAGACACCTAGCATCTTCTTATCAGCCTGAGGACACAATGTCTTCTTTCTTCTCAGCATTGTTTGTCTTATTAATCCCTGTGTTCTCTCTACTTTGTTCTGTCTGCTTGGTTTGAGATGTTTTCTTCCAAAATCTGATCATCCTCTGATACCTCATGATAGTTCAGAGTAAGTCAGTAAAGCACAAAGTGTTGGAGATCACTTGTAACTTGCAAGTCATGGGGTCATGTTGAAACGCTCTCACAGCAGGGCTCACCAAGCTCCAGGTAAGGTATGAGGTGACAGTGTGCTGGAGCCGACCTGAGCACGTGAAACTGAAAACTTCACCGTTTAGAAGCAAAATATCCTATAATCTTCTAGTTACCACATCCACTTCCTGCCTTGTCTTTCTCAGTAGTCGGTATGTTTAAATCCAGATAGTTTCTGGTTTTTCTCCAGGGACCAGTACACTGAGTGTGGGATGCTCTGAGGTAAGGCAGAGCTTCGAGGGTCTAACTAGTACTCAAGTAAGAACATTCCCCACCCCACCCCACCCCATCACTCCACTCTGCTTCCTTCCTTTCCTTCCCTGAGACTGTGGGGTGAGTCAGCTCGCTTTTATCCATGAGTTCTTGGTGACACTTAGCTTTGACCTTTCTTCATTCTGCTAAGTCATGGACCGTGCTCCCATCCACTTTCCATCTTTGTGTTTTGTGGTTTCAGGTTTATCTAAGACAGAACTTGTATTTAGGTTTCCTAATTTTCCCTGATTCAGAGAAGATTTAGTGCAGGATGGATGGAAAAAGAAAGAGTAGATGTGCCTTTCTTCTGACCTCTTAAAGCAGGAAAGTTAGTGCTTCCCTTTTCCAGAAGGATTTTATTGCACTGCCTGGCTTGCTATCGCCTACCACTGCTACTCATAACTTCTGCTCTCTAGATTCTAGGTGTCAGTAGGCATTTTGTCTTACTAGCCTCTGGCCAGAAAATTCTATTAGCCAATTAATAATCTCCACATCTACTTTCAGGGAGCAGCTAAGCAGGGCACATTCAATGTAAAATAACTGGAAAGGCTTCAGACATGAATCCCCGTGGACCCTAGTCACCTGGTTATGGCTGTCCCTGTCCCCAGCCCTGCAGTCTTCCGGTGTGCTCTGCCCCAGGAGATGGGCCCCTCCCCACTCACGGCTACTCCTTGTCATTTCCATCCATGTTATCCTATTATTCTCTTATTGCTAGACTTCAACAACACTGCCCTAAAGATGCTCCTGACACTGCATGGCTTCCAGCTTCAACAACAAGCTCTTTCTAGACCATTCTCTGGACTCAGCAACTCTATAAATTCCCCTTTATTAAGCTCACTTCAGTCCTATTCTGTGTACCAAGTTTCTCACCAGAGCACTAACTGAAAAACAAATAAAATAGAGGATTTTTAACTATCTTATATCTACAGAATATTGACTCTTGTACTCTGATATGGTAAGAGCCACGTGTGTAGTTGACTGAGAAAATTATGCCATTTCTTTTCAATCCAAACTCTTGTCTCAGCAAGAGAACAAAACAGCAACAAAACCTCTCTTTATAATAATGCTCTCCTAGAAAATGTAAATGCAAGTATTGCCCAGACAACTTAGACCATCAGGATGTCAGGACACACATGCTGTTCTTCCCTCTATGATAAAGGCACTGGGCTCAGATAGTACTGATAAAAATATACACATCTGCTTTTTTTAATTGGGAAAATAGAGATAACCAAATTTAATAGTAAAAGCTCAAGTGTTTATCTTTATTTTTTTCTTTTCCATTAGACATTTATATCAAGGGTCAGAAAAATAAAGGAAAAGAATAATAAGCTTTACCAATCTTCCCATTTAAAAAATTTTTTAAAAAGTGAAGTCCTTGACTTCAGCCCTCTCTCTTCTGTTTGCACTAACAAACTTTTCTATCCAATGAACTTCCACCTTTCCTATCCCCCCAACCCCACAGAACAGTAGCCTAATCCTGGTATGTGACATGGAAACTTCCCAGGCCTTACTTTGTGGGTCTCTTGGTAGCAACTGACAAGACTGCCACTCTGTAATGGGGGTTTTGGTTTTTAAAAACTCAGTTATGTTATGTAATTATGTTTTTGTTTTAATCCCGAGTGTGGGATTTTAGTTTGGGCTTTAGTTTGTCCACAGTTGAAAACTGCCTTGAGAGGGGTGGGGCGTGGTCTAAGGCTCTGACGATATAAATATGAGAGCCCAGAAAGAGAAAGTGTGACATTTTGGAGAGACCAGAGGTGGACAGATGGTGTGGCAGTGTGGAGGAGACACTCGGTGAGAAACATTTCAACACAGCAGCTTAGGGGAGACTGCTTGCTGCATCGGCTATTGACGGAGATTGGTATAATCCCGTCAATTGGTCAATTGGTATAATCGACCATATCAGTTGGGAGAAGTAAAGGGGTCTGCGCCTCCTCTCCCCACTAACCTTCTCTTTCCTGCCTAGGGTTGGGGTGGGAGTTGGAAGGGGAGGCTTTAAGGAACCCCAAATAGAGTTTAAAAATGAGCACCACACCACTCACTTCATGAAGGATTGTCGTCCTTGTCTTTGCCGTTCCTCCTTTCTGTACGTCCTACCTCATGGACTCTTTGTTCTCTTCATCAGACAGCAACTTAGCATGCGCCTCACCTGCTCTTGTTCCCTAGCACCGTCTCCCAGGCTTCTCTACCTTTCTAACTATAATGCCTGACTTCTCCACTCCAGAAACTTCAAAGATCACTAAAAGATGGACACTGCGGTCCAGGCCTATATGTCAGCAGAAGGATTCTGAGTTTGGGAACATCCTGGGATATATATAGCCCTGTCTAAGAAACTAGAATTAAGTATATAATTGATGGTCTTCAAAAAGAACCTGACAGTCGTAGGCATCATTTCACAACGGGAGACTGAGAAGTTCTGTATGCCTAGGTTCCTCACGCTCAACACTTAGCTTCACCTCAGGCCACAGGGCCATTGGATCCCTACTCCAAAGTACCGCTCACAGCCAGAAACTTGAAAAGAATCCTTGGCTCTTTGCTGTCCTCTATCCTCACCCCAACCAATGCTCTACTGATTCTGTCCAAGATGAACCGTAAGCTCAGTAACTAATTCCTTCCATTCTCATCCCTACTGCAAACCATATCACCTCGTTATTGCTAACAGTTACTTTCAACTTAACTATATAGCCATGGTGATCTTTCTAAAGTACAGCTGATGTATTAACCTCTTCCTAAAATTAAGCCTGGCGATTGCTTCCCACTACTGTCTGAATGAAGCCCAAATTACTCAATGTCTTAACATCTGGTCTCTAATGTGACCGTTACTATAGGTTCCAGCCACAATGAGCATCTTTTTGTTTCTCAAAAAATCCATGAATTTTTACTCTCAGATATTTTTACCATTGTATAACATGATTATCAAATGCTATCAATACCATCATCAGATTCCCTACCTTCCTTTTTTTTTTTTTTTTTTTTTCCAAAAATACACAGTACTATAGGCTGGGCATATGGCACACACTTTTAATTCCAGCATTTGGGAGGTGGAGCCAGGTGGATCTCTGTGAGTTCAAGGCCAGCCTAGTCGACATAGCAAACTCCAGAACAGCCAGGGATACATAGAGAAACCCTGTCTTTAAAAAAGAAAAGAAAAGAAAAGAAAAACAGTAGAACTTTACTTCACCCACAGATCTATAGTCTGAACAGTCCAAAACTAAGGGGCTCCATCTTGCAAAGTCCTGGCTAACATCTATAAGTCTTTAAGTCCTTAGTGTCTCAGCTTAGATGTTTTCTCTGAATCTAAGTCAGACCTACCCCTCTATCACACTTCTTATCCATTTATTCACATTCACCTCTTTTTCTGTACCTAGTAAAACATTCAGCATAGTGAAGTAAGATCACATCTATTTATTGCGTCTGTGCTACAATGTTTCCCAGCACAAAGTTGTCAATCAACAATAATGATTAAATGTTGTGATTCAGATAGGAAATGTCCCCCCCACCAAAGACCTGTGTGTTGAAGGCCTGGTCCCCAGCTGGTGCCACTTTAGAGAAATGACTGACTCATAAGGGGACCAGATCATTAGACTAATATATTGATTAATTGGTATTGAATGTATTGAATGACCTATTAGGGGGCTAGTGCCTGGTAGAGAAAGTGAGTCACTAGGAGCATAAAACTGAAGACTCTATCACCATTCTCTCTTTCCTCTCTCTCTCTCTATCAACTCTCTCCTATTCCCCCCCTCCCGCCTTGTCTAGCATGAACAGTTTTATTTCATCCTGAGATTGTGCCCCATGTTCTGCCAGACACAGATCTTCACCAAAGTAGCCAGCTAGCTGTGGACTGAATCACTGTAAATGAGCCAAGGTGAGTCCTTTCTCCCTTAGCTGTTGGTCTTGGATATTTTGTTATAACAACAGGCAGACTCAAATAAATGATTACTAACTATTAGATTAAAGGTTGTGCCAGAAAAGGCATAGTTCACATATAAATTTTTATTTCTCTTCTCCAAGGAAAAACAATAACAAATAATACTATAGTGAACAAGCTGAATTTCCTAAGAAAAAAACCTGTTTATAGAAAGGGAAGTCTAAATCTTTGTTTTCTCCTTCATGTCTCCATTTCCCATATATAAAATATTCACTATAAAAATTTAAAAACACTTTTTACAAACTAAAAATATGGACAGCTATCTCTTGATCTGCCTGATCCTTAGTCTGTTCCCAAACCATCTGAGAACTCAGTTTACATACATGTTCTCACCAGGCGTGGTGGCACACACTTTTAATCCCAGTACTCAGGGAGGCAGAGGCAGGCAGATCACTTTGAGTTTGAGGCCAGCCTGGTCTACAAAAGAGTCCTAGACAATGAAGGCTACATAGAGAAACCCTGTCTCAAAATAAAAAAAAAAAAAAAAAAAACAGGGCTGGAGAGATGGCTCAGAGGTTAAGAATATTGCTTGCTCTTCCAGAGGACCTGAGTTCAATTCCCTGCAATCACATGGTGGCTCACAACCATCTATGATGAGATCTTGTGCCCTCTTCTGGCATGTAGACATGCTGACAGAACATTGTATACATAATAAATAAATAAATCTTAAAAAAAAAAAAAAAAGGAGTTGTTCTCAACATCTGGGTCATCTGGGTGTATCAGATATCTAGCAATTCAGATATTTACATTATGATTCGTAACAATAGCAAAATTACAGTTATGAAGGAACAAAAAGTATTTTATGGTTGGGGTCACCACAACATGAGGAACTATATTAAAGGGTCACAGTATTAGGAAAGTTGAGAACCCCTGGTTTTAAAAGAACCTACAATAACATTTCACTAGGACCAGAACACTCAAGTACTAATTAAGTCTTAAGCACAAAGCACACCTGCTTAGAACTGTAAAACCAGAGTTTATGCAGATTTTCAAATGACCTCAGATAGAATTCATGCTTCCTTAAAGTATGCACTTCCTCTTTGAATGGAATATGTTTGAAATTTATTTCAGGGACTAACGTACTGATACTTGGGTATTAACAGACATGCATTTGGGTCCTTTCTTGCCTATTCTCTATGCCTTCTGCCCACCGCCTGTCATTACTTAAGGTTTTAGGTGAAAAAACAGGCCCAACCATGAAGCCTAAAATGCCTTGCTCTGAATGTATCTTGTTAATAAGGAGACCTTTTTAAAATCAGGTCCTCTACTCAACCTCCATATATAATCCAAGAGCATACAGCCATACAGACTGGCTGGCTGGAGGGACGGACCTCAGGAAGAACATGTCTAGATTGCAAATTTGCCCACAGATGTTGGCTTTTCCTTTCCAATTAAGACAGTTTTTCAGTGTCAAGGGAGACAGCCTGACTGTGCAATGCAGACGCTGTTGTGAAGGTTTTATGAGGTTAGTGTCTCGGGTACTTACCTTGGATAGACTCATTCCCAGCACTGTGAGAGTCACTAACCCAGCACAGCAAACCAGAGCACTGGAGCTGGAGAGGCCCGAACTTGGTGGTATATTTCCATCGACCAGGCAGTTCATTCCAGTCAGCTTTTTAAGACCAAAGTGTTCCTAAGAATGTAAAGAAAACAAAGCAATAGTCATTTCAGTATTGAATTCAAGAAGCAGTAGAAACCTCTATCATTCCACAGAGGGGGGAAAAGGTCTATCAACAGACAGCAAACTACTGTAGAATTAAGATAATTCAAGGCGGTGGCAGTTACACATGCCCTTGCCCTCAGGGTGAGGCAATTTGAGGAGGAATTTTTGTTTTCTTCTACAAAAAGCTACTGATTCACTTCTTAAATTGCCTTGAATGATTTTTCTTTGAATATCAACTGATTTGTATGAGTATAGAGAAACTATAAAGAAATTACAATTCAAGTTGCCCAGCAAGGCAAGAAATCGCTAATCACCAGTGAGTAGGTTGAGCCTTGGCCTGCCAGCATCTGGGATAAAGTCTAACTCAACAGTAGCTGTTTTTCTGGGATCTTGCCTCAGGAGGCTCTCTGAACAAAAAGAGCTCCAACTCTGTCTACATTTTTTTAGGAAGAAAAAACTAAGCACTAGGAGGTCAAGAGACTTTCCCAAGATCACACAAAGGATGCTGGGCGTGATAACCAAGATTCTTGAGTCTCCATTGACTTCTCCACTGCTGTGCAAACTGGGTGGGGCAAGCAGCATCACTATGATTAAATGTCTGCCTGCTAAATGAGGAAATTTAGTTTTTATTGGAGTTATTGATACAATTTAGCCATCTTGGTAGCTTTAAAGACAGCCAGATTAGAATTTAGGTATAAATGATACTGAAGACCCCTAAAGAGCTAGGAAGTTTTCTACAACAGAAAAGCCCAATTAAACCAGACTCTGAATTAAAGGTAGAAATCTCTAATGTACTTGAACTGATGTATAAGACCAGGATTTGGGGGTGACATAATATTATAATCTTCATTATTTAGGATTAAAATTAAACCTTGCACTCCTTCCTCCTCAAGAAAAAAGAATGATCTTCTTCAGAAATTTCTCAAATAATTCAAGACCAAAGTATGAGAAACTATTATATTACCTAATTATGCATTTCATCATACATATTCTTTTAGGAAGAAATTTCAATAAGCAAGTTAGACTAGCCAAAGAAACAACAAAACGCTGCAAATAAAGACTGTTTTTGTCCTTAATTTTTTGTCCTCTTTTCTTCCTTGGCAAAACCCATGCGCCACAAAAGAAAAGATTCATTTGGATGCGCCTCCTGATTCCAAGTCATCCAAAATTCTCCTTCCAGAAACACAAACAAATTATACACTGAAGACGTGCTGCTGCCCCTCCGTACGGAACATCAGGCAGCCTGCTCAAAAGCAACAGTCCTCGGGGAATGCTATATATTTAACCATAAACTGACCCACAGACTGACTCGAATGTGATTCATACTTACAAACTTAGCACGCAATGTTTAAGTTCAAAAGAAACAGCAGACTGAAAAACACGAATGTGTTGTGCCAAATACTATAATAGCTCTATCCCAAAAGGATAACATGTTCAATTTCACATAAACAGATTATCCCTTGGAACTTTCTAGTATTTTAATTTGAAGGTTTCTGGACTGGCTAACACTGAAATTACTTTTCTGCCAAAAGTTCATTATACAAACCTGTGTTTTTGCACATAAGTTGTCAAACCAAAGAGGAAGGCTTTAAGCCCCTAAAAGGATCTAAAACAATTCAAGAAAATATATACTTCAAACATAGATAGATAGATAGATAGATAGATAGATAGATAGATAGATAGATAGACAGACATCACTTTACCATATGGTACAAAAAGGCATGTTATTGCAATGAAGGTCAAATTGCATTTGCCTGACCAATGCTTCCAAATACTCTAATTCCCACTAATGTGGATGACAATCCAGATGATTTGAAGATTTAAAACAGGCCAATAACTTTTCCCAGGAGTTTTTGCCATGTGTCTGGAAAAAGGCACATTCTCAAGAAATGAATGCTGTACTCCTAGGTCAGACCTCCATGACAGCTTGCCCAGGACTACATATCCCAAGTTACCCTGACTGGCTTCTGGAGACCATGTCACTGAGTCCTACGCTGCCCGTGACTTTTCAGAGAGGACCTCCAGTCCACTTGGATCACAAGCTCTCAAAAAAATAAAAACAGAAAAGCACGTTTACCAATTTTTTTAGTTACTTTTTTTAATTTTTTATATTAATCACAGGTTATTTACTTTGTAACCCAGCCATAACCCCCTCCCTCATTCCCTCCCAACCCCACCCTCCCTCCTTCATCTTCTCCCTGCCCCTTTCCAAGTCCACTAACAGGGGAGGACCTCCCCCCCCCCATCTGACCCTAGCTTATCAAGTCTCCTCAGGACTGGCTGCAATGTCCTCTTCTGTGGCCTAGCCAGGCTGCTCTTCCCTCACGGGAGGGGTGTGGAAGAGCTCGCCGTTGAGTTCATGTCAGAAATAGTCCCTGTTCCCCTTATTAGAGAAGCCATTTGGACACTGAGCTACCATGGGCTATATCCAAACAGGGGTTATGTTTACTAATTTTGTTTCGACTCACAAAGACAAAAAAAAAAAAAAAAAAAAAAAAAAAAAAAAAAAAAAAAAAAAAAAACTTTTTTAAAAAGTCTTTATCTATGATATGTTACAAGACTCACTACAACTAAAATAATTATTGAGTGAAAGTTAATTTAACCTCCCCTATCAGTGGACTTGGGGAGTGGCATGCATGCAGAAAGGGGAGGGAGGGTGGGATCAGGAGGGGAGGAGGGAGGGGCTTATGGGGGGATACAAAATGAATAAAGTGTAATTAATAAAAAATTTTAAAAAAAATAAAATAAACAAACAAACAAAAAAGTTAATTTAAAAATAAAGCTAAGGGGCTGCAGAGATGGCTGTAAGAATAAGCATGTGTTATTCTTACAGAGGAGTACCTGGGTTCAATTCCCAGCACTACCTGGTGTCACAACAGTCTGTAACTCCAGTTCCAGAGGACCTGACACCCTCTTTCAGCCTCTGTGGGCACCAGGCAAGCATGTGGTACATAGACACACATGCAGACAAAGCCCACACAGATTCAAAATAAAAATAATAGACTATTTATTTTTTTAATTATTAGAAAATAAAATTAAGAGCACAAAAAGAAATATAAGAGTGGTTCTGAAAACAGCGATATTGGTTTTCCATGTGTGCTTCATACATTCTTAATCATGAGAGAAAGTAGAAATAGTCCATTGTCCTATTCTAGCACACAACACTGAAGTTTTTAAACTGAGGTTAAGTCAATGTTTCCTTTCGCCATAGCCCCCTTAGTCTCACCTAGACAAACAGTAACAATGCCGTTCTCAAATGCCTCAAGGTTCCAGCAATGTGACAGCCTTGCAACAACTCTTCATGCACTGTTTTACAGAGAAAGCCAAGATCTAACTCAAAATAACAAAGCTGGAGCAAGCCCATGTGTAAACCCATGGCTGCTCAACTCCAAGTCCCATTTCCGTACACTCCTGTACAGCCCAAAATAGAGGGTAAATACTAGGACAATCTGTCCTCAAGGCATATTTCATGAAAGGCCATGACTGCCCCTGTAAACACTACCCAGAAACAATAACATCTTCCCCACCCTCTGAAACAGAAGTTTCAATACAAAAGTGCATCAATACTTTGGAGACCAAAAACATGGTAGAATAAATCTGAAATAATATTAATATAATCTCAATGGCTAGTAGGTGTTGATTTACCTGGATTCCCTTAAATCCACATAGGAAGTAGTTGTGCCATAGAGGTTTGGTTTTGTCAATACAGATGTTATTAGCACTAGTGCTGAAGTCTCTGAAAAACACAAGACACATTAATTTAAGTCTGTATGCCCTTAAGAGAAGAAAAAAATCAATGGCTGACTGCTGCCCTCTTGTGACAAGACAATGAGCCTCTTTCCTGCTCATTTCCAAGGCACCTCACAGCCTTCAGCAAAAGAGGAGCCTCCAGCTACTAAAGGTGAAGAGGAAGTTGCAGTAGCCTTAATGACTAATCTACCTCTAACTGATCCTTTTTATTTCCAGAAACAGATAGGAAACTGCATACTTTAGCATATCTACATCCATTTTCTCTTTCATGTTAGTCCTTATTAGCTAGTGTAAACCACATAGATGCTCTATCCTTTGGGGCTGCTACTCTGCAGATCCTCAGTTGAAACAGAAGTACTCAAAGCCTTTCCCCACATTCTCTGATACCCACCTAATCTGACCACCAGCATGATTCTAAGGAAAAGAAATAACAAACAAAATTTATTTTAAAGAGTCATACCCATTGCGGAAAAAAAGGTAAGATCTCATGAGTCTACTCTGATTTAAATTTATAAGTAAATAAACAGCTAAATGAAGAAAAGGGAAAATTATTTTTCATTAAAAAATGCCAGGCTCAAAGGGATTGGGTCAGTGGGTGAGACACTTGTGTAATCCTAACATCCTGGTCCTGAGAGCCCACATAAGAAAAACATAATTGACTTTACAGAGTTGTCCTCTGACTTCCACAAATGTGCTACAGAATGCATGCCACAAATGCACATCATACATACACACTAATAATGAGGAAAGGACAATGCCAATTAATCAATATCAAAGAAATAATGGAAATAAGGACATTTAAAAATATTCCATGATAATGATTTTATCAAAGGACAGTAAGTGAGAATTTGATGAAAACAACATATTTGCATAGACTCTAAGTATTACCTCATTACCACCAGCAGATACTTATTAATATCTGAATAATTAGTACCAGATACTATTAATATTAAGAAAATAGTGACTTTATGTTAATGAGTTTCTGGTTTGTCAAGTTGGTCTGCTTCTCTGAACTACTCAGAAAAGCCTAACTCTCCTTGCCTCCTATCTCTGCTCTACAGATGCCTTCCCTAACACTTTGGGCTTCCCTCTTCCTTCATTTTCTATTTTCTGGAATAGTTTAAGAAGCATCTGTGTTGGCTCTTTAAAGGTCTGGGATAGTTCAATAGTGAAAACTTGTAGGCCTGAACTGTTTATAGTATAATATTCTATTAATTCCTTGAGAATTCCATACAATGTATTCTGATCATATTCATCTCCCCACAGATCTCCCTAACTCCTCCCAGATCCACCCTCACCTCCCTAATCTCACACAATTTTGTGTCCTCTTTTAACAACCCACTAACTCCAGTTTGTGCTTCCCATGCATTCATTGGTATGGAGCCATCCATGGAACACAGTCAACCTACCAAGAGCCACATCCTTAAAGAACATTTACTCTCCTTTCCCCCCCCAGAAACCCTCAGATGTCCATAGCGCCCCAGTTGGGGGCGGGGGGGCTCATCCCCTCTCCAACCTATGCTAGATTGTTACCTGATGTCACCTTAAGCAGGCAAGCGCACCTACACGTGTGCTCTTGTGAGCAGCCCTGTAACATCCAGAAGATACTGTTTCAGTCCAGTCTCCCCAAGAACGTCCTGCCCTCTCTTGCAATGGTCTCTGAGCCTTTGGTAGGGGGGATGATGTAAAAATGCCCCATTTGTAGCTAAATATTTTACTAGCACTTATTCTCTGCACTTTAATCTGCTGTGAGTTTCTGTATTATCTACAGTCCACTGTGGTTACCCCTATAACATTTTTGCCACTATTGCACCCACGGGCATATCTTTCCACACCAGTAGTTTACAGGGTACACAGATGGTTAAGACTGTTGATGACTAATTTTCCCTAGTACCCTACTATCTCCTACTACTATGAAACTTAGCCAACAGGAAGGAAGCTTCCTGTCAGAACCAATGTTATTTCTTTATGTCTTGTGACTATAAGTAGGTCTTGTCCTTAGCAATAGGCCTTATGAGAGCCTGTACATTTTAAACTGAAAATGTTTTTGTTTAGTTGAGGTTTTTCTGGGTTTTGTTGTTGTTTTGTTTTTAGTTGTTCCTTGGATCTCATTGCTTGTTTATCAGTCTCTGCAAACTGTTAATCTCATCTTGGTTTAATCTGGGTAGATCATATGCATCTAGAAAGTCACTCATTTCTTTCAGAATTTCCAGTATCATAGAATATGATATATAAGAGCTCTAAAGTATGTCACAATTTCCTGAATTTCACAGGTATCTATTGCACTATATCCCTTTTCATCTCTTTATTAATTTGGGCCTTTCCTCTCTTTCTTTTGGCTAGTTTGGCTAAGAGTTTATTGATCTTGTCCATATTTTCAAAGAATTGGCTCTTTGTTTCATTAATTCATTGTATTTTTAATTTTTCATTTCATTAATTTCTTCCTTGATCATAATTATTTTTTTCAATCTACTGATTTTTGACTGGGTTTGTTCTTGTTCCTCAAGGCCTTGAGGTGAATTATTAAGTTAATTATTTGAGATCTGACTCTTGTATACCTATTTATTGTGTATGTGTGTGTGTTTGTCCACATGCGATAGCATGTGTGGAGTCAAAAGACAGCTTGTGGGAGTCAGTTCTCACCCTCCAAAATGTGTTTTCCAGAGATTGACCTCAGGTTGTCAGATTTAAAAGCACATCCTTTTCCCCACTAAACCATCCCACTGGCCCGTCTTATTTTAACATCTGTACTTACAGCTTTAGACTTTCCTTTTAGGACTGCCAAGTATCTCCTAACTGCATTAACTAAAATCTGAGTATACTGTGCTAGTTTATCAGCTGTAGAGCAGTGCTATCCAACACCTGCAGTTGCTCTCCTAGTTCATACTCCACTCAGAAAAACACAGAAAGCTCCGAGGCTGAAGGGTTATTTTCTAAACTCACACTCATATCTCCCATATCCAAGTCCCACTTCAACATTGAAAATACTTCAACTAAAAGAATATAGCTGCAAAACAAAACAAAAACAGCAAGATAACACCAAATGCATAAATCCCAGTGCAGTAACATAAGAAACACACACAGAGAACAAGATAATGCCTCCAAAAAAATAATCTTACAATACTGTTATCTGGCGTGAGGAAGGTGCTAAGTGTCGGCAGTTTTGAGAAAAGTGAACACTTCTTTTTTTTTTTTTTTTTAATATTACTTGTTCTGGGTTTTTTTTTTTTAATATTAGTTACAGTTTGTTAACTTTGTATCCCTGCTGTATCCCGCTCCCTCTTTCCCTCCCAATCCCACCCTCCCTCCCTCATCTCCTCCCTGCCCCTTTCCAAGTCCACTGATAGGGAAGAACCTCCTCCCCTTTCATTTGATACTGGTTTATCAGGTACCTTCAGGACTGGCTGCAATGTCCTCCTCTGTGGCCTAGAGGGGCTGCTCCTCCCTCGGGAGAGGGGGGAGGAGGTCAAAGAGCCTGCCATTGAATTCATGTCAGAAACAGTCCCTGTACCCACTTGGATACTGAGCTACCAAGGGCTACATCTGAGCAGAGATTCTAGGTTACATCCATACATGGTCCTTGTTTGGAGAAACAGGCTCATAAAAGACCCCTGTGCCCAGATATATTTGGTCCTTGTGGAGCTCCTGTCCTCTCCAGGTCATATTAACCCCCCCCCCCTTTTTTTTATGATTCCCTGCACTCTGCTGGAAGGTTTGGTTATGAGTCTTAATATCTGCTTTGAAGTGAACACTTCTTTATTATTGGTAGAAATATAATTTGGCTCAGCCATTATGGAAAACAGTGTGGAGTTTCTTCAAAGAATTAAAAACAGAACTAGCATATGGTCCAGGAATCCTTCTGCTTAGAATATACACCTAAAGGAAATGAAGTTAGTATCTCAGAGAAACATCTGCCATCTCCCATGTTCACTGTCAGGTTATTCAGAGTAACCAAGATATAGAAACAGAATGACTATATAAAATGTGACAACTATATCTTCTTCTGTAATTTGCAAATCATATACATAATATAATCATGTGATTTAATAACAGAAATGCAGTGTAAAAAAATGTATCATTAGCCAATGTTGTCACTGTGTAAACAATATAGAGTACAAAGTACTTACACAGACAGAGACAGTACAACCTGCTAAACACATACGTATTTGGAATATTCACCACTACAAACATACACAGCATGCTCTTATGCTTGTAGTGGTTTGAATGAAAATGGGCCCACAGTTTTATATATTTGCATGCTTGGTCCCCAGTGGATGAGCTGTCGGGAAGGATTAGGCGGTGTGGCCGTGTTGGAGAACCTGTGGCCTTGGAGGAGATGGGTTACCAGGAGTGGCTGTGAGGTTTCAAAAGCCCATGCCAGCTCTTTCCCCACAGCCCCCACCTGCTGCCTGTGAGTGAGGGGGTTCAGTTCTCAGCTAGTTCTCCAGCACCACACCTGCTTGCATGCCCCGCTCTCCCTGCATTTTTGAAACTGTAAACAAACTCTCAATTAAATGCTTTCTTTTACATGAGTTGCTTTGGTCATAGCGTCTCTTCACAGCAATACAACAGTGACTAAGACAGTACTGAACCCTGTAGCTGCTTTAACAATGATAGTGTATGTATATGTAAACCTAGCCAAACAAAAGAAGTTCAGTGAACAGACTGTAAGTGTAAACGATTGAAACAGCACACTGATACAGGACACTTTACATAAAGAGAGTATGCAGGACAAAAAAATTGTAGGTGAGTGAATGAACATGGATGCCAAGGGCATTACTACACATGACTCTAGATTTTATAAACACGTACATAAATGACATCAAATTTATCTCAAAAGTTCTTTATCAAACTAACACTGACTTACTATAACTTCTTTTGTTTATGAACATTTTAATTTTTGAAACTTTTGACTCTTGTGTAGTAAGTAATTCTTGGTTTAAAATGCAAATACTACAAGCTGCAGGAGTTTTATAACCCCATATCTTCTCATGGAGCAAATCATCCCTACATATGAGGCATCATTGGCCAAAATACTGTTACATGATAGCAGGCCGTACAAGTAAAGATTATGCAGAAAAAGCAAAGCTGGTTGTGTATTGGAAAATCCACCAGAGTAACTCATCATATGTTTAAAGAGGATCATGAAGACTGAACATATATTTAGTACAATTCAGTACATATAATCGGTTTCTTAATGTTTTAGGAAATGAAACACTTAAACTTGAGAGAGGATACATACTAGAAATGTTCATTATGGCTCATACTGTCTTATATTGGGACTGAAGTTCTGAAAAATAGACAATACAATATGAAAATCGTGGAGCTTAAACAAATGGAGGAATACAGATAAGCAGGCAATGTGGTAAGATTCTCAGACAATAGAATTAGACAGTGTTATGGTAGCAAAGGACAGATAGCACACACTTGACTTCATTGAGACAGTTACCTCAGCAGATAATCAGTGCTTCCTGGGCAAGAATAAAATTATTTTATGTTTGTGTAACTCCATAGTTGAAACAATGTCTACTACAATAACTCTTTAGTAGATGTTTCCTTTTTTATACTGATGGGTTGATTGATCGATTGATTGATTGACTTACTATGAATGTGGAAGAAAGACTATGAGAATGTAGGCATCATGCCACAAGTGAAGAGATCGGAGAACAACCTGCAGGACTAGGGTCTCTTCTATTATGTTGGTTTCTGGAGATCAAATTCAGGAAAAGGCCCTCAGTAGCCATCTTGCTAAGCCAACTTGCTGGCTAGTAAATGTTTCTTCAATGAGTGAGCAAAGAAACACAACAAAGAAATATTCAGTAGTGACCTGGAATGCTAGTAAGTGCCAGGCAGGAAATATCAATTAAGTATATGATATAGCTAGAATCTGTTAATCTCCAGAGACTATCTGCATTCAAATACACTACTGTATATTTTTACACACACACACACACACACACGCACACACATATTCATGCATAAACACTAGCACACTGGCATGCACACACATTCCGTACCCACCAGCAATCCTAGATACTCACGGATACAAGGGGTTTGTGTTAGCGAGTCGGAGAGTGTGCGTTTCCACAGGTTCCACGGCTATTAGCATGTCTTGTTCCACAGCCATGGGAAGAACAGAGTATCCACAGTAATCTATGTGCTCTCCTAGACAAAAGAGAAAGCGGATCTTATCGCCACCAGCATATGAAATAAAAGAAACTCAACTAAGCTGAACAATTGCTAGAGAGAAGCACAGCTTCACAGGAGCTTCAGGGCCGACTGACTATTAGAAAGTCAGTAACTGTGGAATCAGAGGAGTGGTAAGTCAGGAGATCCCAAGCATCTTTACTGCTGTAATAGCCATTCATTACACCCAGCTCTCATGACAGTATCTTTGCAGCTACTAGGTAAATCCTTCGAGATACGCATACAGACCACTCACCTCCACCCAGCACAGGCTAACGGTATCGTGAGGCAGCATCTGCGGCCAAGAACTGAGAATTCTCCACCTTGCTGTAACTCGCCTGCCTGGTGTTTTCTCTGGTGTATCTGAAAAGTGTCTTGATGTGTGGTTTCCTTGTTCTGTTAATATAAAACCTCATGAGACTGTTTGCATGATTGCATGTGAGGTTGGAGTAAACTGTATCTGTGTTCCCAAGTCATGGGCCCTCATAGTAGGCTCCCGAATAAAGTCTTATCCCATTTCAGGTAAAAGCTATGATTTTGGCATGGACAACTAATACATGGAAAAATATGGCTATGGATCAATAGAAAGTAAAACACTATGTGCAGGCACATGCTCAGTTTCCTTTTCGCCAAACACTTTAAGCAAGGAACTTCTGCTAGCCATAAGTAATTAGTTTCTGTTGATTTAGAGACTTCTTTGTAACATAAGCTTGTTTTTCCAATTTTTAAATTTTTTTTTCTAATTTACAACAACCATTTTCCAAATTTGTCATATAAATATTTGTTATGAATAATAGTCATGTCGTATATAACATATTATAAGTATCAAACTGATTAACATCTCACTGTGGTTAAGAAGCTGTTTATTTTCCTGGTAGAGACTTTTATATCTCATTGTTCCTTTGGCAGATGTTAACCAGTGAGGAAACACGTAATTAACAGGTGACAATTCAGCTGCATGATTCTGTTTTTCTTCCACACATTGTTACCACAGACAAGGCTTTTCCTTCTGCATTGATATTCTCTTTAGAAAGGCCCTTTATGGATTAACAACCACAGGTGGAGAACTCATTTACAAATTACCTTTCTAACCAGTTATTAAGAAGACTGCAATATGAAACAAGGAAGAAACACATATTTATACGTGGCTAGGGCACCCATTCTGATGGAAGGTTACAGCATGGTGGCATCCTGCTGAGAGTGAAAATGGTTTCTTTTGTCAAAATGTATTTAATAACAAAACAAAGCCACTCTGAGAGTCATGGAGAGAGCAGGAACCCGTGAAGATGAATGACAACAAATCTATTCCTAGCTTCTCAACACACTAGCAAAACTTACACTTGTGCTTTTAACAGAGACTGGCTTCATGTCCTCTCCCACCCTGACTCACTAATATTGGACTCACACCACACACACTTTCCTGAATCAGGAAAAAAGAGTTGTTTGTTAGGAAAACCCCGCCCCACACAGTGGAGCTTGGCTGTCCTCTAAGATTGCTTCTGTAGATTCTCTATAAATGAGGAGCTGACATGCCCTGTCCGGCCCTCCCAGGCCCTGATCCTGTCCGGTTCTTCTGAGGCCCCACCACGTATTCTCCTCACTATTTCCTCTGTGACCCTTTAGGAACTAAAGACCTCAGGACCTGTCTGCAAACTCTTCTCCACCCAATCCCACAGTAACCCTGATGACATCCAAATAAAAGTCAAGCTTCCCTTTCCTTTGGCCAACCCCCATGACCTTCCATCCAGTAATTACCTAACTCCCATCACCTCCACCTTTATTTTACATCAATCTTTTATAAAACTTGAGTTTCAGATCTCCTCCTTTCTACCGAAGCTCCCCGCTCTGCACGTCACTCTGCCCCCACTCAGCCAGATTTTCTCGGTGCTGTAAGCTCCTCTGTCCTTGCTGTCCTTTGCCACCTAGCACAGATGTCATTGTGTGTTGCTCTACCAGGTCTCCTGTCAAATTCCCTGTTCCACGGAATTCTCTGTGAACTCCAACCACCAAAGCCCTGAACTTACTTGAAAACCACAGGCCTTACACAAATGCAAGGTCTCCAGGTTGGTGGACAGCCTACAGGTTCATTTTAACCCAGATCTCAGCACTTTTCCAGCAAATGGGTTTGGTTCTCCCCCTTTCCTTACCCCAGCTATTCACTGTCTCCATTCCTTCACATTTGTTCTTCCCTCTCCTGAAAATCCCAGCTCTCCTCACAGGAACATCCTCAGTCCTCTACCCCCAATTATTCATAATCGACATCAAGGTGTGTGCTTTCTTCCTCCTGTAAAAAGGGCTGAAGTGGCCAGAGTGCCCTATGCTCCTGACACCATCCTTCCAGCCTTTGTAGGCATTCCCCTCCATCAGGTACTCCGTTCTCAGTTATGGGCAATCTATCCCTTTCCATTGACTTTATTTCTATTATAGACCACCCCGACTGACTGTGCTCAAATATTCTGTGAATATTTTACATCCTCTGTTATTTGCTTCAAAATAAAAAGCATTGCCTAAGTCAACAGTAAAAGCTGATGAGTGAACATGCAAGTGCTTTGTATTCTTCTAATTACCTTTTTATGTGTCTGCATTGCCCATTATAAAAGAGTTTGAATCCTCTGCGGACCCTGAAGCTTTCCCAATTCCTCATACATTTCCTCATGACAGATCTTACTCCTGTCCAAGGTCATGGTGTGCAGAATATCCCTGCACACATCTTCAGCTCTTCCACATACTTCATCTTCTACCAAAAATTCAAGATACATACTTCTAGTATCATTGTTCAAATAAAACTTTATGTGGGTTCAAATAGGGAGAAAATATGAACAAGATGCACCTCTGGTTGAGCTTCTGCATGGATGGCACTTTACCTCAGCACCAGTCCTCTAGAGATTCCAACCAACCCCAAAGTTACAGTGACATAGCCTGAAGATGGCAGAGTGTCTAGGAACTCTGTCATGCTTGCCATGACACCGTGGGTTCTACCAGAGCAGCTGCCACAGAGAAGATGCACAGTGCATCCTTTGGCTGAAAAAAGGGTGAAAGACTCTCTTTTCATGAACTCGTGTGAAACTGTCTATGTCCCCCTTGACATGTGTTTTGGTGGTGGTTGGGGTGGTGCTGTTTTGGGGGAGGTTGGTTGTTTTGTTTTGAAGACAGGGTTTCAGCTGTGCAGTGCTGACTATCTCTCTAGACCAGATTGGCCTCCAACTCAAAGATCTAGCCACCTCCACCTCCTGAGTGCTGAGATCAAAGGTGTGCACCGCCCACCAGCCAGGGCACTTGACCAGAATGCAGCATCTTCTTGGAAAACTTTTCCTTGGCTTCCAAAGTATTACTTTTGATAGTTAATTTCAAATATGGGCTTGATTTAAGGATACCTAGATAACTGGAAAGTGTTGTTTCTGGCTGTACCTGTAAAGTTCTTTTCATATGGAAAGGTATCAGAAAAAAATGGTGTATGTGCTTTTGTGTGTGTGTGTGTGTGTGTGTGTGTGTGTGTGTCTGTGCCTGTGTGTGTTCTGTATTTCTGTTTCTATATGGCACCTTTCCTGCTTTCATCCTTACACACCAAAGGATGTGCCCTGTGTTCTTGTTGAAAAGTCTCGCTCCAAAGCTCCCTTCCTCAGAATTCTATTCTCCTCTATCTTAGGGTTTCCATTGCTGTGAAGAAACACCATAACCAAGGCAACTCTCCTAAAGGAAAACATTTAATTGGAGCTGGCTTACAGTTTCAGAGTTTTAGTCCATTAGTGTTCTCTATCTTGATCCACAGGCAGTAGAAGGAGGCTGTGCCACACTGGGCATAGCTTGAGCATAGGAGCATGGTAGATAGCCCTCAAAGCCCACCTCTACAGTGACACACTTCCTCCAACAAGCCCATACCTCCTAATAGTGCCACTCCTTATGGGCCAAGCATTCAAACACGAGTCCATGGGGCCACTGACCTATTCAAACCACTACATTCTACTCCTTGGCCCCCATAGGCTTGCAGCCATAGCATAATGCAAAATGCATTAAGTACAACTTCAAAAGTCCCCCTAGTCTATCACAGTCTCAACAATGTTTAAAAGTCCCAAGTTCAAATTCTCTTTTGAAATTCATGCAATCTCTTAACTGTAATCCCCTAGAAAAAAATAAAAATAAAAAACCAGATCACATAATTTCAACATATGATGGCACAGGATATACATTACTGTTCCAAAACATATGGAAGAGAGCATAGTGAGAAAAAACTGGACCAATGCAAGACAGACTCCAAACTCTGCATCACCGTGTCTCTTGTCAAAATGCTCTTCAGATATACAATTCTTTTCAGCTTTGTTGACTCCAACACCCTCCTTTCCACTCCCTGTCAGCAGCTCTCCTCAGCAGGTATGCTATGGCTCTGGCATCTCTAAGCTATCGGGGGTCCCCAAGGCAATGCAGGCTTCACCTTCACTGTTTCACACACTGGACATCCATGCAGGGACACCCCTGCCACACACCTAGCCTCAGTTGCCTTCCATAGTTATGGAAGGATATTCCATAACCCCTTTCTTCTATCCTTGACTCTACAGCCAGAACCATCTGGCTGAAGCTGCCAAGTTCTGCTGCTTGCTGGGGCTGGAACATAGCCGCCTTGTTCATCTTCACCAGCTTTCTGGTTTCATTGGTTTCCTTCACTGCCTAAGCTTGGCTGACCTTACACTCTGATATCTGCTCATCTCTGTCTCCTGAGTGCTGGGATTAAAGGCATGTACCACCTTGCCTGGGCCTAAACTGTTCTTTACTTTCTTTTCACAAGATGGATGCTTAGCTGGGTGGTGCCTTCCCCTGAGGACCCTTTATTCCATTTCTTAATCTGTTTATCTCCTTGAACGCAGGACTTAGCTCTATTTCCTCCCCCCCCCTTTTCTTTTTGCTCAGTTTACTCTTTTTGCAATAATAACCACACAACAGAGTTAATACTAGGTTGTTTTTAAGATTTCCTCTGCCAAAGCTCTTCATTGTAACCTCATGCAGACTTTTCAGACAAGGGAAAAAAGCAGCCACATTCTTTGTCAAAATATTACAAGAACAGTCTCTAGCCCACATACTGACATTCATCTCCTTTTGAAGCCTCTTGAGCCAGGACCCAACAGTTCAAATCGCCCTCAGCACCACTGTCATCCATGTTCCTGCTAGTGTGGCCCAGTAAACCCCATTTACAGCATTCCACTGCTTTCTTACTCCAAAGTCCAAAAATCTACACTCCTCCAAACAAAAGTATGGTCTGGCCTATCACAGCAATGCCCCAGGGCCCTGGTACCAACTTATGTCTTTGTTTGGGTTTTATTGCTGAGAAGAGACACCATGACCATGGCAACTCTTATAAAGTAAAACATTTAATAGGGGCTGCCTTACAGTTTCAAAGGTTTAGTCCATTATTATCACGGTGGGAAGCATGGCAGCATGCTGACTGACGTGGCGCTGGAGAAGGAGCGGAGAGTCCTACATCTTGATCCACAGGCAGCAGAAGAGGACTATGCCACAAGCCCACCTCCACAGTGACACACTTTCTCCTACATACACACATACATAAGTACATACATACATATATATTGTGTATATGTGTATACATATATTAGTAATTTTAGTACAAAGCTTTCTAAAAGATTAAAAACATAACATTCTACAAACATTCTACTAGTAATACAAATTTCTATGAAGTTTGCTATGCAACCATTCATAAGAAATTAAAGAGGAAAATGAGAATTTATGTGTTTTAAGAGGTTACATCCTTTATCCTACCTGCTTCTCCTTTCCACTGGGGAAAACACTGAAACTCCTGGTTATAACAGCAAAAAACTGGAAATAACTTTTTGTACAATAAAAGAAAATTTTTAAGTAAATTACAAAATACCATCTTAGTAGGCTTTTATAAAAAATATTTTTAAGATAATAATTATAACCTCTTAAGCAACATAAAAAATATGATATATTAAACACAAAAGAATAAGTTGGTATACAATCTAAAACTATATCCACCATAACACATTTATTCAGACAAATTGTACACCAAATTGCTAAGATATGCTTAACATTAAAATGTAGAAAATTACAAAGTATCTCCATGAAGAAAAGAAAAATAAAAATACACTTAGAAAACCTGAAAATTCCAAACCACCAGAGGTGCAGGGAAAAAATTAAAAGAAGAAATTCATAATACCTATTATGTTGACTCTTCCTGGGGCTCGAACATAGAACTTGGGTATGGACCCAAACTTAGAGTTAAACATTTCTTTTAGCTTCAGCAATCTGGAAAACAAAAGCAGAATATCTCAACATAGCACATAACAGAAAACCTCTGCAGGGGTGGGAGCACAGCAGCGAGACGGAGCACAGCATGCGTGAAGTGAAAGTCAACCCCTCAGCATTGCGCTTGTATGTAGACACATGCACACACACACACACACACACACACACACACTTTCCAAGAGTGAAAGGACACATAATTACAGAGAGAAATGTAGAAATTGCTATTGGAAGACTCAAGCTGGCCTTCTGGAAATCTAAACGTGACCAGAAAATCTTGTTCACATTGGTGTCTTCGGTGCTTGTTCTTCCTGACCCACTCTTTGAATCCTCCAAAGATACCATCACTGGTTCCCTCTTCCCATGATTCCTCTCTGTGAACCTCATTTCTGCACCTTAGGTGTCCATGACATTGTGACTCTACAAGAACTCTAATTTCAGTGCTCTCTACTATCTGTCTCATACTTTCATATCTTTTGGTCCAAATTCTCAAAGTCTATAATATGTTTGGAAGTTTAATTCTTGTATCCATCCTGTTCCTACTGTCTGGTACAAATAAGGTCACTTATTTTGTTGGAAGTATGATCACCCAGGTCCACTCAGCAGCAGCTCTGGACTACAACAGAGAGTTCAGCAGGAAACGATCTCTTACTCCTCTAACATTCACTGAAGCAGCAGACACTGGGTTTGGAGGTTTTGCTCAGTGTGTGAAAGATCTAGGTTTGGTCTCCAGCATGGGAAAAAACCCAAAAATTTGAATAAATAGGTAAATAAAAACACAGGCATGGTGGCACATGCCTTTGATTACAGCACTCAGGAGGCAGAGGCAAGAGGATCTCTGTGAGTTTGAGGCCAGCCTAGTCTACAGAGTAAGTCCAGGACAGCCAAGGCTACAGAAAGAAACCCTGTCTTGAAAAAAAAATCAAAAAAACAAAACAAAACAACAAAAAAACTGAAAGCAAACATTTACTGTGCCATAAGGTGTATGTAGACAAGATGGCTACTTGAATCTGATTCTATCTACCCATCTTTCAGAATTTATAAAACTTCACAAGAAGTATGCTTTCACTTTAACTAGAGAACACAGAATATTGAACTTTAGATATAATTTAAGTAGAAAAGGGGAAAAAAACAGTAAGGAAGGGAGGGAGGGAGGCAGGAGTGGGAGAGGCAGGAGAAGACAGGGTGGGCTACAGGGGTGTTGGTTAATGTTTTGTTAGTCTGGCATAAGCTAGAGTCATCTGGGAAGAGTAGCATCAACTGAAAAAATGTCTCCATCAGGCTGGTCTGTAAGCAAGCCCATGGGGGCATTTTAAATTACTGATTGATGTGGGCGGGTCTACTATGCTGGAGTAGTGCTGTTCTTGGCCAGGTGGTCTTGGGTTCTATCGTTGTAGCCTGCTATTTGAGACAAAGCTGCAGCCATCTTTGTATTCAGCTTCCATTTTTTTTT
>NW_026585504.1:10378855-10408500 GCF_907164565.1 Psammomys obesus
TTTTTTTTTTTAATTGTGTGTGTGTTATGTGTATGTGAGTGCAAGTGCCTGTGAACACTAGATCCTTTGGAGCTGGAATTACAGATGGTTGTAAGCCACTAAACATCAGTGTTGGGACTAAGCTCAGGTCCTCTTGAAGAGTAGCAAGTGCTTTTAAGCACTGACACCTCTTTTCAACCCCCTGGGAAACTTTTTAAAATTGCAGGATGCATGGAATTGTCTTAGTTACTTTTCTGTTGATGTGATAAAACACCAAGGCTGAGGGAACTTAGATATAAAGCATTTAATTGGGTTGTGCTTTCAGAGAGACTTCATGATGATGGAGCAGAGACATAGCTGAGGTCTCACATTTTGATTGACAAGTAGGAGGCAGAAAAGGAGTCACTGGGAATGTCTCTAAGTCTTTTGAAACCTAAAGCTCATCACTGTGACACACTTCCTAATCCTTCCCAGATAGTTCCTCCAACTAGGGATTAAATATTCGGTTTATGAGCCCGTGGGGACCACTTCTTTCAGATACCACACTAACCATAAAATTTGAACAGTGATGGCAAGGAAAGCCACTCAGTTGTAGATTTATCATAGAAGACATAGTGATTTCTTTTGTAAATGAATGAAAATGCTGAACACATGATCTCTAGAAAGGTTCCAAGTCATTTTTTAGAAAGGTTTCTCATTCTATATATGACTTACATACTGCTAAGAAATTACTTACTGGGCCAGGGACATGGCTTAGCAGGTTAAAGCACTCTGCATAAGCCTAACAACTTGAGCTACATCCCAAGATCTCATGGGGAAAAGAAAGAACCAGCTCCCAAAAGTTGTACTCTTAACCCCAGGTGCGTGTTGTGGCATAAACACACCTGTTTGTATATATGCAATGATAATTTTCTGGATAGTTTCTCTCCCTCTCCCCCCTTCACTCTCCTTTCTCCGCCCCCCCCCCCCCTTTTTGTTTGTTTGTGAGACAGGTTCTCACTGTGTAGCTCTGGCTAGTCTGGGATTTACTATGTAGGCTGGGTTGTCTGCCTCTGTCTCCTAAGTGCTGGAATTAAAGATGAGTGCCACCATGACCAGGCTATAGGGTATAAGCACTGTCTGTTACGAAACAGTTTTGATATGCTTTAAAAGCATGGAGGTGTCATTACCTTTCATGATGTAGCTGCCAGTCTGGTGAAGAATGGTAGCTGAGCCAAGATCTGCTGTGTTTTAAGAATGTAATAAGGCAATAAATGTTATAACTAAAACTAAATTCACTCAGTGTAAGTAGGAAAGCAGGTTTGGGGTTTTGATTTTGTGTGTGTTGATGGTGTTTTGCTTGGCTGTGGTGTGCATATTAGTTGATGATGTGGTGTTCTGTGAATATGCTTAGCAGAGATGACTGGAGACCTTGTTTTCTTACTTGTTTCCAGCACTATTCATGGCCGAATTGATCAAGTCAACCAGCTTCTTGAACTGGATCATCAGAAGAGGGGTGGTGCCCGATATACTGCACTAGATAAATGGACCAACCAACTAAATTCCCTGAACCAGGCTGTGGTCAGTAAACTGGCTTAACGGACAGCAAGCTTTGCAGACATGCTCAAGGCAACAGTGCAGAGATATGATCCTTAAGGACTGGAAAGGCAAAACTCCTGTGGGTTGGTGTGTCCTGAAAGTGATTGGAGTTATGGCAGAAGTGCTTTTTTGATCAACTGGTTTGTGTTTTGCTGCTGCATTTATCCCAAGAAAAACAGCTTTAATCTCCAGAAGAAAACCAAAACACCATGGGATTTATGCTGTGTTGACATCTTGCCCTAAACATACAACACCATAGTAATTTGTCATGGGCAACATGACCAGAGAGAAGATTTTTGTCATGATTTTAAATACACTGACACGCTACTGTTGGTTAAATTTAAACATGTTGTACCTGCAGAAATTCTCTCACAAATAACCTGCAATAACTTGAAATTCATACCCTTTTGAACACTTCCTTTTCTCATGTACAAATGAAAATGTTTGCTGCATTTTGCAAATGTCAATTCTCCATCCTGTGTCCGTCTGTTTCTGTCCCTGCAGCTAGTCAAGGTTAGCTGACCGCACTTGCAGTGGCACACTGTCACCCAGGGCTCAAGCAGCGAAATAAACAGTGCAGCTCAGAAATTGTAGTTTGCTTCTTGATGTGTTTTTATTACATTTGGGGTTGCTCTTTGTTTTTTAGTACCTTAGAAACGTCAGAGTATTTTGTCTTCAGTTAAGATTTAAAGGCCTGAGAGCAAAGTCTGTTGTTTGCTTTCAGGTTTTTAAAATTAGTGTTTATTGATAAAGTAAGAACTACTTTCTAACAGAGCCCTTGCATAGCATTTGTTTTGACAGTGATACTTTAAAGGATTAAGATTCTTTTTTTTTTAAAAGAATGGTATTTCTTTTAGAAGGAGTACGTATTAACTCTCAGAATGTCACTTTAAACAAATATGCCAGACATAGACAGCGAAGTGAATGTTACCTGCATCGTGACCGTGCCAGCAACCAACCATTGCCCAAAGCCTCTTGGGTTTGCTCTTTGAGAATTGCAGTCAAAGTTAATTTAAGTAACGTGCTACTAACTTTATGTTTATACCTTGTTTGAAAAGAGTATTAACAAGTTTGTGTGTCTTCACCCTTATGTGGCACCAAATACCAATTTCAAAAAAATACCTAAATTTAGATAATGCAGAAAATATGCAGCTGGCTTTGAAAGCAATCCCAAAATAATTTTAAAGTGTTTTGTGCAGTGGCAGTATAGTTAAGAATGAACTGTGGCCTTCGATGGTGACAGAACTCAGCTCATTTGAATGTATTGAGTTTTGGATGTATTTGGGTTTTGGTTTTTTTTTTTTTTTAAGTTCACATTATCATACAGTGTCAAAAGAAGGAACTAAGATTAACATAATGTCCTTGGTTTTTCTATTGCGCATTATTATGTAAACAGTGAGTGGCAGTGCAGGAGGAAGACTGTGTGACTGAAGAGTGGCGGCCAAGAATTTTGATCATTAAATCAGATTTTATAAACAGTAGAAAGAGCATGGACTTAAAACAAGGCATGCTTATTTGGTTTTGTCAAAATTTTACGAAAATATGTGATATATATTTATACTAAAACTATATAATCCTTAGATTTAGGAAAGAAGTCAGTTAATGTCTAGCAGAATAAAGCAGTATTAAATACAGATATAAGTTGGAAATTGTAGAAAACTGAAAGAAGACAAAAGATAAAATGTCAATGGTAGGGAATAAAACGTTTAAGATATTATAAAAGTATGTGTATTTTCTTCTCTTCTACATAAATCATTTGTGAAAAGTGTGCTCACGTTTTATACAGGAGTGATATGAATTAGGATTTATTTTTCCAATACAATTTGGAGACCCTTTGTTACCCAAATAAAAATGACAAGTTTCTGTGCCTCAATCAGGTGTGTGCATGTGACCACCAGGACGCAAAGGCTCTCGGGGCGTGTGCTGTCCAGCTCCCCGAGTGCTGAGCTCTGGGCCACCTTCGCTGTTGACGGTGGTGTCTTAAGCTTCTAGAAGGCAGCGTGCTTGTTACCCTGCACGGAGCTAGGCAACTGTGCAATGACTCCTAGAGTCGTAGCAGAACTGAAGCTCCGTGCAGCTTCAGTGGTGTGACCAGCCCCACCTCCTGTGTCAGTCCTTCCCGCAAGCTGAGAATTTCTTTTCCCCTGAAGGGTTTTCCATGCAGCCGGTTTCCTAGAGTTGAAATCTCACTGTTTCATTCCTAAACGTGATTGAACTGCTCCACACCAGTCTGATGTTCTACAGCACTTTCAAGTATACACTGCAAGAGCTAATTTCTGTCTTGCTCTTGCTCTTAAGTTAGCACAAAATAGTTTGTTTATTCTCATGTCGTAAAGTGACATAACTTTTTCATGTGAGAATATAGCTGTTGTAAGCACACATGAATCCCTTGTGTTTGAGCTAAGAGCCCGATTTCGTGGGGTAGTCAAAGCCCCTTTCACAGTTGCTGCTGGTATCGTGCTGTTGGTTACTTTATTTAAGATGTGTTTGTCCGTGTTTAAAAACATCTGTTCTTGGTACTTAAAGGGCAAAAGTGGTTGCAATTTGCTTTTAATCAAAAGACTATATAGTTCCTCAGTAAACACTGGTGAGTACACAGTATCTTGACACTGATTAATAGATGCCTCTGATACATAGAAGGACCTCAGAGCTATGCTAATCATTTCTTTACTAAAGCTTTTGAAAAATAATCCTTTTTTATTTTTTAAGTTAAACCTGAAAGGATTTCAATTATTTAGGTCTTTATTAAGAGGTGACAGTATAAAACAAAGTTTAGCTTCTGTTCTTTCCTAAGGATTTTTGACTACAAAATGTCTAACATTCATTCTTGTCTTTCTTTTCTTCCAACTAAGATCTAACATTGGCCTGGAACTGCAATCTTCCTGCTTTCCTCCTGCAGTGCTAGTTCTCTAACATTTTTAAAGAAACAAACACCATTTGAGCCAAGATATAGAACAAAAAATAAGATTTGACATTAGCTGTCAGCTGTTATAGCTTGAGGTACAAGGCACTTGAGGCTCTCCTGGGCTGCAGAAGACCTATCTCAAACCAAAGTAAATAAAAGTTAAAAAGCAATTCTACAAAACCTAAATTCTAAGCGAATGTCTAGTAAAGCAGACATTACAAACTCATTCCCAGTTGCCTCTATTTTGGAATCAATGGAGTCTGCTAGATCCCTGAATTGTGACAGTCTTCATGAAAGAGCAGGAAAGCCCCTTCCTGTGGCAGCAGCAGCAGTTAACTTTTGCAGCATCTGCCACACACACCCCACTAACATGAGGATCGAGCAGTGGACACCAGACAAAATTAATGTGGACCATGAAGTGATGTTTACACAAATCTGTTCACTCTCTGTGAGTGCGTACACACAAATTCTTGTTGCAGAGCTCCTAGAGTTGTCAACTGTCTTAAAGAATTTTCAGTTATTCTGTTTTCAGACAGTACTAAAAAAGGCAACTTATAGAAAACCATATTAATTTCTCCTAAGACAGATTTTAAAATCTTAACAGATTTTAGGATTTGGAAGCAACAGGAGACAGGCAGGTGGAACTCTGAGCTTGTGGCAAGTCTGGTCAACGGACGGAGCAAGTTCCAAGACAGCCAGCTGTCTCATATAACTAAAAAAAAAAAAAAAGCAAGTCATCAAATTTGATCAGATTTGTAACTTTCTGAGAAATATTTAACTTCAACAATGGACGTGTTAGCCCTATTCAATCTGTAATGCTTAATGTAAGACAATATTTTCAGGGCATTAAAAAAACCCTAGGACCTTCTCCATGATTTCAAAAATTACACCTTTTCAAATCTTAGCAACCTTAAAGAATGTTTTTAAGCCATGCCAAGGCAAGACTGGGTAGAGCTACTGACCTGGCAATGCTGATGTGCCCACTCATAAGAATCCCCACTTACACAACAGAGCACAGTGAGAAAGACCCTAAAGCCCAAAGAACAACAAGAAGGACCAAACTTTTCCATCTCATTTACACAAAGACTAAATGTCTAAACTGGGAAGTAATAGGCACCACCACGACCAGCCTAGAGATTTTGCCATGTAACCCTACCTGGCTTGGACGGACAGCTTAGAGACTTTTAAAAGAGCTATTCATTTTAATCAACTCAGGAAAGCATCAAGAACTCTAGTGTGTTCAGTTATTTCTCAAACTAAGACAGCGATGGATAGAACAAGTTTTTCTTTGCGTTATGCAATTCGTGGCAGCAATTTTTGTTTTGCTTTTGCTCATCTCACTCACTGGGTAGGAGGAAGTAGGTGCCTGGGAACAGCAGAGGATGGAATTAGAAGATCCGCAAGTCAACACTTGAGAAGCAGTCTGTGTGCAGGGCACGTGTGGCATGCTTAGGTAGGTGCCAGAGGTTTTAAACTCATCTGGAAATACAGATGCCGTATTGGCAATAAAAGTGATAAAATCCGCTTCCTACCAAGTCTGCCGAGCACAGCGCAGTGATACAAAAGATGGGTTTGAGTATTTCAACATAACACTTCTGTAAAATAACTCGAATGTTTTGAGAATGCTTCTCAAGAAATATGGCTCAGAAGTTTAGTCCTTTGAAGATGAAATTTTTCTTACTCTTTTAGGATTGCTTCTAGCACTAGTAGAGACGTTTGCCCTCAAGGAAGCCTGTTGAGTCATCTATCCTGGCTTGACTAATTACACCCAAATGTCATGTAGGAGTTACTCCTTCCGTGTGAGGCTGAGTATTTCCAAGCAGAGAATCAATACTCAAAGAAGGTTAGGCTTGTACTCTCCCGAGCCCCTAGTATGGAGGCCTAAATTGGTCATCTTAGGAGCTGTGATGTCAAGAAACCACTTAGGAATTTGTTAGATATCCAAAATAGATTCTTGGGTATAACTTTACATACAATCCTAAATCTCAAAAATACAATACCAGTCAGCTAGCTTTCCGAAGTCAAAAGAACTTGGACTAACAGTTGTGTGATCAAAATTCCATGTTGACTGTCTAAAACCGGCATCATTTTATATGTCTACCAAGACGTGTAACTTGTAGGCTAGCAACTTATTAGACTGGATGGTGTTATGTTGACACCATCAGCCTAGCAAGGCTGTTCGTACCTGTGCTGCCTAGTTTTTTCTCAACTTGACACAAGCTAGACTCTTGTGAAGAGGGACTCTCAATTGAGAAAATGACTATCGGATTGGCTTGTAGGCAGTATTGTCTTGTAAAATACTGTCTTGATTATCAGTGCCATCCTGGATATGGTGGTCCTGGGTGTGAAAGCAGGCTCAGCAAACCATGAGGGATGAACCAGTAAGCACTTTTCCATGGCCTCAGCATCAGATGCCTTCAGGTCCCTGCTTGGCTTGAGTTCCTGCCCTGACTTCCCTTTGTACTAAGCTGTTACCTGGGAAGGATAAAAGAAACCCTTTCCACCTCAGATTGCTTTGAGTCATGCTGTATACCACAGCAACAGAAACCTTAACTAAGACAATATGTACACATGGCTTTTTTTTTTCCAACTATGTTTTTGTTGTACTTAATAGTTGTAGGCTCCCAACTCCTAGAGTAATGATGGAAGTTTGTCACTTTCCTGGAAACCTATTTGAAGTTTTCTGTTGTGACTGGGGTTCTGAAGACAGTTATTTTGTAGACAGGTGCTTCAGTGGCTACTAAAGGGCTGACCTTTCACACATTACCATTCCCTTTCTTCTCTGAGACCTTCATACCACAAACAGTTACAGAAGGAAGCCCTGTGTTCTGCCACATAGAAGGGAACGCGCTTTCTCTACATCCTGCCTTGTTGGTCACCGAGAGCGAACATGTACCAGGAACTGCCCTAGAATGCCAAGAGAACAAAGTACACTTTTTCAGAGAGCACAGTTCTGGGGGGAGAGGCAAATAGGTTAATTTCAAATAGGAAAAAAAATAATAATAACCAAACAAGTGGTTGGGAATATTGGCTCAGGCAGAGAGTGTGTACATGTGGGCTGAGTGGGACAGGCCAGATTATGCTGGTTTGTTATTTAAAGTAGTAAAGTTTTGTGTGTGGTGGGGGTTTGTTTTTGTTTTTAAAAGCATTCTAGTCACTATGGGAAGTATGCATGGAGCAAGACATAGAGACCAGTAGATACTGCAGGAGATAAAATTTGAAACAGGATGTTAAGACTGGAAACAGATACTGTTTGCAAAAGGGGAGGGGCTACCAAAAGAAACAGTGGCTTGACAGTTGGGAGAGAGACTGTCAGGCAGTCATGATCAGCTGGGTGCTGCTGCTCGGTTGACTAAAACAAGGGCAAAGAAGGAAATTGGGAGTGTACACATTCAAGTGTGCCCAGGGAGTGCACATTTTCAGTACAGTGAGGAAAACGCCAGCTCTATTCTTCCAGTGAGAGATTTCACTTTAAACATTTTTTCCGTATTCCCCATTAAAAGTTGAAAGTGAAAAGTTCATCTTTGCTTAGAGTGTGTGTGTGATTAAGAACACTTAAAGTTTGTTTGTTAATGAATGAAGTTTGTTTTTTTTAAGATTATATTTATTTTATGCATTAGTGCTCTATCTGCTGTGCACCTGCAAGCCAGAAGAGGGCAGTAGAGGGTACAGATGGTTGTGAGCCACTATGTGGTTGCTGGGAATTGAACTCAGGACCATCTGGAAGAGCAGACAATGCTCTTAACCGCTGAACCATTCTCCAGCCCCTTAAAGAAGTTTTAAGGATGTGAGCGAATTGTTAGCAACAGGCCCAGTGTTCAGATAAACGACAGCCACTACTTAGCACCTCTTGGAAACTTTGTTTTCAAACAAGCTGTCCATGTATGCCCAGGCTGACCTCAAATTTGTAATCCTCCTGCCTCAGTCTCCTGAGTGCTGGGATTATAATTGTTCACTAGGCTCAGCTTCAGTAAATATTTTAAAGCCAGGGTTGTTTGGTTTTGTTTTTCCACTCAATATCATATAAGTATGTAACTTCGATGAGTATCAGCTTACATCAGGCATAGTGACTCATGTGACCATAAATGAGGCACTCATGAGGCTGAGGCAGGAGGATCACTCTGAACCCAGTCTCTGATACAGTGAAGTTAAGATCAGCTTGGGCTAGTGAGAGAGACCCTGTCTCTAATAACAACCAAAATAAAAACCATTCATAGTGAGTGCTAATTGACCCGTTAGCGTGATAGACAGACTGGATGGATGGATGGATAGATAGATAGATAGATAGATAGATAGATAGATAGATAGATAGATGGATGATAGGATATTGTGGTCAAACCATGAATTCTGAAAGAATTTCTATCCAGCTAGTTCAAACATAAACACTATAACATTCCAGGTTATTTTTAATAAATTGACAATGGGACAATATATGGTTTGTCCTGAAATTACTATTTTTCTGTCTAAAAGCACCTACTTACATGCTATTTCCAAAGCAATGCTCTCCCCAAACAGGAAGGGTGAGGAATTGCCTGTAAGATTGCCTGGGGGAGGTTCTTAGGCAGGAAACATTCCCACAGGTGCATACACAATTGTCTGTACAATCTTGTTTCCTTTTTTTCTGATTGGAAGGAAGCACTTTTATGTTATAGACATTAACTTCTCTTCAGCTTGCAAAGATTCTTTGAAGCACTGTCATATGTACCCAGCATCAAATGAAAAACTTTCATTTTGATGTCAAATCACTCCTCTTTTTCCCTGGCACCCGTATGAATGTTAAGGTTTGTTTCTTTGTTTGTTTGTTTGTTTCAGTGTCTTTGACAAACGGTGTTGCAATGAACACAATGGGCTCACTTCTTGTTGAATACAAAGCCAGAATAAGCACAGCAGTCATGAAACAAAGGAGAAAGATTGCTCTCCTGCAGCAGGCAATGAGAGCATGGCGATTGTTTCCAAAACAATGCTCTCCCCAAGCAAGGAAGGGGTGAGGAATTTCATATGTATTCATATAGGGAGGTACTTTGGGGTAGGGACATTCCAGCACATGCCCAGTCTTCTCATTGTTCTTCTCCTCCTCCTACCCTTCCTCCTCCTCTTTTTCTTTCGTCGTCTTCTCCTTTTCTTCTTCTTCTTCCTCCTCCTCCTCCTCCTCCTCCTCCTCCTCCTCCTCCTCCTCCTCTTCTTCTTCTTCTTCTTCAATTTATTTTTTTGAGACAGGGTTTCTCTGTGTAGTCCTGGCTACCCCGGAAGTCACTGGTGTAGACCAGGCTGGACTCAGACTCAGAGATATGCCTGCCTCTGCCGCCAGGTGTACCACCACCGCCTGGCCATAATTGAAACTAAAAGCAAAGCCTATCTTGAAGAGGCAATCTGCCTCTGAAGGTGCCTGCTGTACTTAGTCACTCACAGCGCTGCAATGTTGATGGGGATTACATTACACCTGCAAGGCCGTTTTCACAGCATCGCTCCTGCCGAGTCTTTCTATTTTCTTTCCATCTTCTATTGTCCTCAATGTATATCTTAAGTGCTGTGAATTTTTTCTGTAGAGGTCTTTCATTTAATTGGTTAGGTTTATTCCAACACTGTTGCTTTGGTTTGAGGTTTGTTTTTTGTTTGTTTGTTTGTTTGTTTGTTTAGGAAACTGTAAATGGACTAACCAGTCCTTTCTGGTTTCTTTCACAGCATGTTAATTATTGGAAAGCTACTGGATTTTAAAGGCCCATTTTATAAGTTGACAGTTTGCTGAGAGTGTTTATCAGATCTGAGAATTTCCTGGGGCCCTTTTTTGTGTCCCTTAAGTACAGAATCATATCTGCAAATAATAATAGGATTTCTTCCTTTCCTATTTGTATTCCTTTTATCTCCTTTTCTTATCTTGCTACTCTAGCTAGAACTTCAAGCACTACATTGAATGAATAGGAGTAGAGAGAGTGGTCACTCACTATGTAGACCAGGCTAGCCTCAGATTCACAGAGATCTGTCTGCCTCTGCCTTCCCAGTGCAGAGATTAAAGGGATGCAACACCATGCCTGGCTTCCACGCCTTTTTAAAAAACGGTTTTCTGTAAGCTTATTCTAGTCATAATTTGGACTTTATTTACCAAAACGTCTGTGGCTTTTAGGAATGCTCTTCTGTTATGTGCATCTGAGGCAGGATTTGCTGTAGATCTGCGTGTGTGAATTACATGCACACCTGTGTGGACAGGCACTTGTGCATAGGGGTGGAGACCAGAAAAGTACATCAGTGCCCTCCTCTGCTACCGTCTGTTCCTTGGAGGCAAGGTCTCTCTCTGAACCTGGAGCTGACTTTTTCTCCAGTCGGCTGGAAAACCAGCAAGCTTTCCTCCATGTCCTTTGGAGCTGGGATTAAGAAACCCAGCTTGTTACATGGGTGCTGGGAGTGCATGGAGGCAATTCCTTCCTAAAGATCTACTTATTTGTGTGTCTGTGTGACCGTGTCTGTCATGAATGCCACAGTGAACATATAAAAGTCCTGTCTTGCCGCCTTCTGTGTGGAGGCGGGATCTTTTTTGAATATGCTTGTGCACTGAGTATTCGAGGCCAGCTGACCCTTGAACACCTGGGTAAGCCTCCTCTCTCCGCCTCCATCTTGCCTTCAAGGTAATGGAATTACAGTTCCCAGACACCCACTGAGTCCAGCATTTTTTATTTATTTATATATCTGTCTATTTCTTTATTTGCCAGATGATCTTTTATTGAAATGTTTTTCTCTTGTTAACTACCTGGGCACTCTGCTGCAGCACTGCTGACGTCACCTATGATGTTGTGAAGGTGGTAACCACCCACATTGCAGCCCTCAGACTATGCAGTACCCAGGACCTCGATAGTTCTAGAAAGTTCTCTGAGTGAAGAGTTGCCACAACTGTCAGGAAGTGTTGGCAGTCTCATCAAGAGTGATGAAATTCCACTGTGCTTAATTTTTTTTCTTGCCTCTTTTTGTCTCCACAGCTCTTTGATGGCTTTGATAATCAGGGGAGAGGCAGAGGGTACCACCTTAATCTGGGCCTGTTTGTTCTCTGTAATCCTCAGACTTTCCAATCACTGATTGTCTTGGCAATCTCATCATCAACTGTTTTTAGACAGAACCAGGGGACCCATCTTGGGAGCCAAAGTAGATGTGCCATCCTTATCTTCCATGCACTGTAAGTACATGACTTTGATGTCACTGGGGTCAAAACTGGGCAGAATGATAGAGATGGCTCAGACAGGTGGGCCCAGATTTGTGACAACTGAGTAAAGTTGCACCATAGTGTCTACAAAGCCAAAAGCAGCATTCAGCTTTTCCTGTGAGAGCCAGGGATCGAACTCAGCTCAACAGGTTTACAGAGCCAACACCTTTACTCACAGAGCCATCTCCTTGGCCTGTGCAGGTAATTCTAATGGGAACTCCTTTTCTTAGCATGAATAACTAACATGATATTGTGTTCTTTTTTAAAAGATTTGTTTATTTATTATGTATACAGTGTTCTGCCTGCATGCCAGAAGAGGGCACCAGATCTCACGATAGATGGTTGTGAGCCACCTTGGAGCTGCTGGGAATTGAACTCAGGACCTCTAGATAAGCAGCCAGTGCTCTTAAGGTCTGAGCTATCTCTCCAGTCCAGGATTGTAGTGTTACATCTGCACATTACTTTAGATTTTTCAGACAACAAGTTTGAAATCTTCTACCTAAATTATTATTCCTAGAATGTCAGTTATTCATAGAGAGGCCAGGCTGGCCCCTAATTCATAATTCCCCTGCCTCTGAGTCCTCAATGTTAGAGTAATAGGAACATGCCACCACACCCAGTTTGAGTGTAAATTTTTTCTGCATGCTTAAACACCAGAAAATTATTCTGCAAATAGCATGATAACCATTTAAACACTGAACTTGGGAGTTCCCTAGGATGTATAGTACAAATCTTAGTTATTGAAGGCTACCGACAACAGATTAGTGAGCATCCTTTCAAGAGACAACCTGCGCATATAAGGCATGTAATTTTTCGGTATCTGCCATCTGACCAAATGTTCTGCAGTTTGCTTTCTGACAAACATGCGTGTTTTAAGCTGACACAAGCAAGACTGCAAGCTGAGGTGCAGCAAGACATCTTGCAGCATCATAGTCCTCTGTCCCTGGCTGCAGCAAAAAGCATCTTGAAAGTGACCTTTGTTCCAGTATGTGTGGCAGGAGCAGAAGCAGTTTACAATAAACAATATCTCACAATAATGGCCCATTCTTTGGGGAAAAAAATCCAGCAAATGTCTTGGGGAAATGTCACCATGCATCTGGTCATGAGCAAACTTGGAGTGGGGTTCCTGTCTACTTCTGCATTCCACACCCAGACTCACAAAGAACGGGATTGTGAGAAAATTCATGTTTAAGCGAGATACTCCCACTGTTTTTAAGAACTCTACGCTAGCTAGATTTTCAGAGAAAGAGCTCCATGGTAGGGTCCCAGCTTTTTGTTTTTAGTGCTTTCTGCTCTGAAAATAACAACCTCCAACAGTCTAATGTGTTTGTGGCCACGGTGTGCAATCGCCCATGAACGTAGTTTATACATTTTCTCATTTCACCATCACTCCTCATCAAAGGGGAAAGTGGGGGTCGGCATTAGCCAAATGGCCTTGTTCTGAAACCAGGATAAAGATGCCGTATCCATTCTGAAGACATGTGCTAAATGTAGTCAGAACAGCCACCTCTGAGGTGAGCACTGCTCTTTCTGTTTCCTCTTAGCTAATGAAAGGGACGCACAAAGATTTCTGCACCTTAGGCCTCACCCCTAAGAGAAGAAGCTGCACTTTCCTCTGAAGCCATTGTAACCCTGTGCTTTCTGATCCAGTAGCCCTTGTCCCTTCTCTTTCTACATAATCCCTTTGTTCTGTTGGGCCACCCTAATCATTATTATCTTCTCTCTTCACTCAAACGGCATCTTACCTTTTCCCACCTCATCTGTTTTCTAAAAAGTGCTGGGACCACACAGTCCAGACCAGCCTCCCAAAAGACGAATCACCCCTCACTGCTCATCAGAGGGAAAGTGGGGGTCCACGTCAGCCAACTGGCCTTGTTCTGAAGCCAGGACAAAGCTGCCGTATCCATTCTGAAGACGTGTGCTTGGGCCTTAAGCACACTTTTTACTGTGGGCTGTGTCCAGGTCACCTTTTGAGACACAGTCGCCAGCCACGCTCCTGTGATTTGCACACATCTACCCTATGTATTTCTTTCCTGTTTTATTTTCCCTCTGCCACCACGTAACACACTGTGTATTCTACTCATATTTGTTCATGCCATGTCCTTCTGGGGTGTAAGCGCTCTGTAGTGGGTATGTCTATTTTATTCATTTCTGTATCTTGGGTGAATAGAATAATGCCTGTTACCATAGTAAAAAAAGCAAATGAGTCCCAGGGCCTCTGCCTTCCTCATTCCAAACCACAGTCTACCAAGACCTCTGCTGTTCTGCTTAAAACGTGTTTAGTCTCCTTCCAGCCGAGTGATCATGTTCATGAAGGCAAAGACAACACAAGAGTTCTATTATCTGCTCAGTGTTCCTCCCAGAGTTCTGGGCAGGTAGTCAGCCTCATTAGATGCTTGGTGATTAACCTATCTGTAACCAACCAGTGTCTTTCAACTGGATAGCTATGGAAACTTTCCAAAAGGGCCAGGTTACCAGGCAGGAGGGACATATCTCTCCTCAGTGCTCACACGCTTGGCAACGGGACTTTCTACAACTGAAAAAAGCCAAATAGGGTCTCAAGATGCTTTCACTTGGGAAAAATGGCAGCACTGTTAACACAAATATGACAGGAACAGATGAAGGACTAATGAGGCCATTGCTAAGGGACAAGGAATATCAGGGAACTGTGATTATGTAGAGGAGCATGACCTACTGCTGGTTAGCTTGAAGCTACTGTTTAGCCCAGCTGGCCTTGAACTCACAGCGTTCCCGCCTCTGCCTCCTGAGTGCTGGGGTTTACAGGTGTGCACCATCCCACCTGGCTGAACTTTAAAAGGCAATAGCGTTGTATGTTAGAGTGCGAATTAATTTCCAAGAAATCGGACACACAGGGCCTCGTGTTGTATAATTCTGTTTAATATGGAGTGTCCAAAATAAGCAAGTGTGTAGAGACAGAAAATACATGAGTGTTCCCAAAAGTTAGAGAAAGAGGGAGGTTAAAGAGGACTGCCAAAGGATGTGAGGCAATGACTGTGGCGCAGACCTAAGACAACCATGGTGGGTATATAATTCCGAAACTGAACTGAATGGTGTGCTTAAAAGTGGTTACTTTGATGTCACATGACCTCAGTTGAGAAGGTGTTCTATTTTCTTGAATTTCACCAAGAGAATCGATTAGATTTTAAGCACCCTGATTACAAAGAAGAGACAGGTATGCACGGTAACATACATGTTACTTAACATGAATTAGATATTCTATAAGATACTCAAAACATGTTCAAAAAAAGATATTGATAATATGTCAAAACATATTTATGATTAATATATTTAATTTTAATTTGGGAAGTAGAGGCAAGAACTATACTATATAGTGAGTTCAAGGCCAGCCTGGGCAAAATAAGACTCTATCAAAACAAACAGAGAAACAAGCAATAGTATGCATGTATGTATGCACGTGTGTATTATGTAATTTGTTAAGGAGATAACTTTAAAATAAAGTTTTTAGAATGCAATGTACAGTGTGTTGTTTGTTGAGAGTTTAAACACTCACCAAGCCTGCAAGCAAACAGCTCTGAGAGGATGTCTTGAGTCACTACGTTTTGTGGGCATAATTTTAGAGATCTCCCCAAGCTCCCGCTAATCCACCGAGACAGGAAGCCCAGCCCCCCCAGGTCCAGGCATATGTGCAAAAGCTAAGACATGGATTCTTTCGTTGTTTTTGTTTTGAGACAGCATCTCATGATCCTTCTGTCTAGGCTTTCTCCGTGCTGGGGTGACAGGTGTGCACCTCTAGACCTGCCTGAAAGAGGGACAAAACACTAGCAGGAAGCTGTTTCTAAAAGAAAAGCAACTTCTGGAAGACAGTGGAGCTGCTTCCCCAAAAGCTGAACACAAGATGCTACAAAGTTTCATCCCCCAGAGAAATCAACCTTAGACTGGCAGGTGATGTTCACAGCAACACAAGTCATGATGGCCACCCCCCTCTAAATGCTCACCTAGGACAAGAGAAGAGTGGAAATATGGTTCCTTTGAGAGATAGAAAACTCAACAAAAAAGGCAACAGACTCCTAGCAGCCATGGGGATGAGTCTTTAAAAAGTTACCCTAAGTGAAAGAGACAGGACAAAATAGCCACATACCCCTGACTTTGTTTACATGAAATGTCCAAAGGATGTCTACTTGTCAAGGGGAAAATGAGTTAATGTTTGCTGCATGCTGGAAGTGGGTGCCAACTCAGCTGTCAATGAAGGTGAGGAATTTGGTGGGGGTTAAAAAAAATTGAAAACAAAATGTCTAACAATGGCTGGAGTACTTGGCAAGGTCGTGACAATCATCACACACATAAGAGGAGTGAATATAATGAACTCCACTATGGAGTCTCAAACTTATGATCCTCCTGCCTCGGTCTCTCAAATGCTGGGACCATGTGTAAGCTCTTCTATACCTGGTTCACGTACTCATTTTCTAAACTGCAGGAAAGCACAAAGAAGAAATTGGTACTTACTGAGACCTAAAATCAGCTTACTTCTGATCTTTTCTTAAGACATGTTTTGTGCAGTCAAGATCAGTGTTGGTGTGGAATTTGGTGTCCCCATTTTCTGGCTAAATGATAAGCACTGAACTAAATATCAATAGCAAAGTATCATTTCATCCCAGAACCTGGCTATGCTGGGTCCCACTGCATACTTTTAATGAATATTTTCATTTTATAAATGATATATGCTGAATATCTTTATATAAAATAATTGCTAAGGCTTTTTTGTTTTTGTTTTGAGACAGGGTCTCTCTATGTAGCTGCGACTGGCCTGGAACTCACTAAGTCCATCATGCTGGCCCTAAACTTAGAGATCTGCCTGCCTCTACCTCTGAGTGCTGTGATCAAAGGCCTGAGCCACCATGCCCAGCCAGCTAGGGCTTATTTCTAAATCTAGTTTATCTCCAGTTATTGTTCTGTTTTACAATTCTCGAATTTGGAAACCTGACCTTTGAAACAGAGGTTTCTTTATCTCTAGTTGGGGCAATGAGTCCTCCTTAAGCTCAGAGAATCTCCCAGGATTTCAAAACAGAGCCTCTGGATGACAACAGAGGGAGCGACTTAGCCAGGCCTGCCTGCCCTTTGGAGACAGTCCAGCACACACCAAGGGCTGGATCCAAACAGCAGATGATCTCAAGTGCAGCGGCAGGTCAGGAGCAAATCCAAGAAAAGGAAAGGCCGCTCAGGCCCTCAGGCAGACTCCTTCATGCCAGGACACTCCTGGAGCTGGAGGTGAACGGATGTCTGGAAGCTGGAAGCGAAGAGAAATTCTCAGCTCTCTGGACTGCTGACAGAATCGAGGCAGATCTAGACATAGTGAGGCAATGGGGGCTGAGCGTGAGCTGGGGAGGTGAAGGCTACAGCTATTGCCTTTCACAGACTGACTGCGGGGGCACTGTGCATGCTGGACTATGGGACCATCATTAGTCTTCCTGTGCACCAGAGAAAGAAGAAAATGAACTATAGGATACTGATGACCCACTGGCCAAGATGAGAGAGACAGCATTTAAAATATACGGCCATAAAAACTAATGTGTGTGCACGGGGCAGGAGGATGGCTTAGCGGGGCAGGAGGATGGCTTAGCGGAGCAAAGCACTTGTGCAAGGGCGAATTCCCAGGAGCCACATAAAAGTCAGGTGCTTAGCAAATGTATCTGTTAGCCCAACACTCCTAGGGAGATGGGAGGTAGAGACTGGAGACTCCCCAGAACCTTGCCAGCCAGCTATCCTGGATGTATGTATGTAGCAAGAGATCCTGCCTCAAACAAGGTAGATGGTGAGGACTCACACCCAAGATCGTCTTCCAATCTCTCTCTGCCTCTGTCTCTCTGTCTCTGTCTCTCTCTCACACACACTATAATAATAATAGTAATAGCAATAATAGTGATGATGATGATAATCTCAAAAGTAAAATTAGAGAAACCACTAAGTGGAAGCTGATTTCAAGTGATCATGGAGACTGAATTGTGGATGCAATAATTGTATAATAATAATAATAATAATAATAATAATAATAATAATAATTGATAGTTACACAAGCTCGGTAAATTCTCTAAAAATTATCGAAGTTCGTACTTTACAAGGGTGTGTTATATTAATTAAATCTCAATAAAGCTGCTTTAACTTAAAGAAAGAGTTGGCTGTGGCAGAGATGGAGGCAGGAGGATCAGAAATTCAAGGCCAGCCAGCAGGGGCTACAAGAGAAAGAGCCTGTCTCAAAAACTTAAGTAAGTGAGCCAGCTGCGGTGGCACAAGCCTTTCATGCCTCACTCAGGAGGCAGAGGCAGGTGGAGCTCCCAGAATTCAAAACCAGCCTAGTCTACAGAGGGAGTTCCAGGACAGCCAGGGCTATGTAGAGAGACCCTGTCTCAAGAACAAAACGACAAACCCCAAATAGATAGATGGATAGATGGATGAATGGATGGATAAACAGACAGACAATTTTTTTAAAGAAAAAGAAATGTGCTCCTATGTATAAAAATCTCTGCCTCACTCCCCTCCCTGCCACCCCAGGGCGATTCCTAGGTACCATTTCATTTCCCGTTTTCCCATCCGGTCCTCAAAGCACCCTGGAAGGCTCGGCTTGGGGGAATGATGGTGAGGAAAACTGTGCCGCTTGCTGTCAGGGGGTCGAGCCCTTTTATATACTGCATCACGGAAACCTCAGGTGAAAACTCCAAGTAAGGAAGATGTTCAGGAGACAGGATCAGAACGGTAGGCAAGAGGAGGAGGCCGTTCTCCTGCAGCCTGGAGCCCCTGATCATGGTTTGCTTGTTTGCTGATGCCGGTGGTCAGCAGAACCACTCTACAGTTTTTCATGATGAGGGATTCCGGACAGGAGGCACATTCAGCTCCGTGCCGAGAACACGCTCCAAGAGACCCGCCCATATTATTTATTCGTTTGTTTATCTGTCTCTTTAGTTAAGTGACAGATGAAGTCCATGGCATTACGAAAATCAGCGTTTTGTAAGGGCAAGTGAAGAGGCAAAGACACAGCAGAGAGGAGACTCTGGAGAGAAAAAAAAAAAACAAAGTTGCTTTTGTGCTCTTGTCGGAGCGTTCGCTTCCTTGTTTTCAATTATGTGCCCATTTGACAGCTCCAGCTATGGAGGACAACCCTATCTTTTGGTTTTGTTGTTGTTGTTTGTTTGTTGTTATTTTGTTTTCTTGGACTTTCCTAATTTCAAAATACTTTCTTTGTGACAATATTAAATGCCAGCTCCTAATCGCACTCTTAAATTTACAGAGGTTATCACTGAAAACAGGCAGATTATACAAGTTCAAACAACAGTCTTTATCTCCATTAGTGGTTCTCAACCTACGGGTTGCTACCCTTTTGAGGGGCGAATAACCCTTTCACGGGGGTTTGCCTGACACCATTGGAAAATACAGATATTTACATTTCGATTCACAGCAGTAGCAAAACTTCAGTTATGAAGTAGCAACACAAATAACTTTATGGTTGGGGATCAGCACAACATGAGGAGCTGTATTAAAGGGTCGCAGGGTTCGGAAGGTCGAGAACTACTGATCTAGACACTGTATGTAGCTTAATGTCCTCCAGGTACAAACGTCACCTGTGCTCCAATGCTCCGAGGTTTAATCTCCACCCAAAAGGAAGGCTTTGGCAGGAGGTAACTTTTTTTTTTTTTTTTCAGTTCTGGCTTGACAGGTGGTTTCAGATCTGCTTAAGCCGAGAAGGTAGTCCAACAGAAAGGTTTTGGCCCTTCAAAATTTATTGTTCTGCAAGTGGAAAAGTAAGGCCAAAAGCGAGGATACTTTCCTGAGGCTGTCTCTGGCAGGCGTTGTGGTCCATGACAAGCTTTTCTAACATAAACACAAACCTGCCTCTAGACAGGACTGAAGGTGCCCTGTCCCTTGCTCTGCTCATGACACCATTGGAGGAGAGCATCTGCTTGCCAGACATAGCAGCTCTTGCCTACAACTGCAGGACTTGGGAATCTGAGGAAGGAGGATTGCTACAAGTTCCAGTCCAGCCTGGATTACAGGGTGAAAAGCTGTTTCACAAAAAAAAAAAAAAAAAAAAAAAGAACAAGTCAGCCTCACCAGTGGTTCTCACCCTGTGGGTCATGACCCCTTTGGGAGTCACATATCTGATATCCTGCATACCAGATATTTACATTACAATTCCTAACCGTAGCAAAATTATAGTTACGAAGAAGAAATAAAATGATTTTATGGTTGGGGTAACTACAACATGAAGAATTGTATTAAAGGGTCATAGCATTAAGAAGGTTGAGAAGCACTAGGTTAGACTCTTTCTGCAAAAAGTATTAGCATGGCTTGGAAAAATGCACTCTTCGCAGCCTTAACACAGATGCAGGCTTTATTTTAAAGTCACAGGATAGTCTGCTTCAAATACTGTTTTGTATCACGTGGCAGCCGTCATCTTTAATTATTCTAACTAAGCTAATGTTTATAAAGTTACCAGAAGTCATTTGCAATGCACGAACTCAACCTGATCACTCAAGTTGTAGTTTTACACCGTGGTACATCTATTGCTGTTCATATTATCTAATTTCTCACGTTAAATGATTTTATCTTCCCTATTTCCTTCTCCTTTTTTTTTGAAGACATTGTTTTTACAGTGCGGGTGCGGGTGTTTGAGCACATGAACACACCATGGCCCACACGGATGTCTGAAGACAGCTGATGGGAGCTGGTCCTCTCGTTGCTCCACGTGCATTGTGGTGATGAAACTAAGGTCATTGGTGAGCGTAACTGTGGTGGCTTGCGTGAGCATGGGTGGGAGCCTGGGGAACAGTGCAGCAGCTGCACCACTGAAGAAAATGACTACCCCCTCCAGCAACCATCAGTTGTGAGTGGTTCCTCAGGAAGGGGTTGGTTTCATATGGCCCTTCGTCAGCTGTGAGAGAATGTTGGTGAGCCCAGTCTTGTTCAGGTACCCTAAGCCTCTGTGAGATTACAAGTGAAAGAATCATGTCATGCCTACGTCAGCATTTCATGGCACTCTTCCTCATTCCCTGACCCTTGCGTTCTTTCTGCACCCTCCTTGGGCAATGCTCCCTGAGCCTTGGAACTAGGGGTATAGATGGTCCGTTTAAGGAAGAACACACAACAATCGAGTATTTTAAACACTTTGACCAGCTGTGAGTCTCGACATTAACTACCGTCTGCTGCAATGAGAAGCTTCTCAGACCAAAGCTGAGAGCAGGAGTAACCCTTGGATAAAAAAAAACACAAATATCTAGAAGGCAGCTTAGTACCGTGTCCATTTAGTTAAATGGCTGTGTAAGGTTCCCATCGAGAGCCTGTACCATACCCAACCATGGCTTTTGACCAAGGGTGCAGCACCAGGCATCCATCCACTCCCGGCATAAGCCTCAAATCCAGCTAGAAAGCTGTTGGTTACACCCCCAACATTCATGTCACTATTGCGCAGTGGACACAGCCTGCCTTCTAGGTTCGTATTGTAGCCCACGGGGCTCACACCTGGGTAAAACAAAACAAAACAAAACACTGGTGGCTTTTCTTCTCAAAAAGCATACATATCACCCTCAGGCAATGGAATAGCTAGCCAGAAGGAGAAAGCTCCTAACTCAGTCACAGCTTGGTATTTCTATGTCTTCCAACCAAAGTTTGTGTTCTCTGAAGCAATAGGATCTTGCCATTTTGTTTTGGTGGGCAGTGAAGAGCAGTAGCAATAGGTCGTGTTGTTTGGGAGGCCTCTGGGGGTCTCCAAGACCAACAACTCATAGGGAGGTGGCCCACACCTGGCATTGGCAGTTTTACGTAATAATTACAGCTTTTGGCATTATCCGCCCTAACGCTTTACTGTGTATTGTAGTTTTTATTTGCCATTATTATCATTGTATTTTCAGATTAGCTTACAAAGTATATTTCCATATGGTTTTTGCATATATTCTTAGTTTTAGTTAACCCTTTCTCTTCTCCCCCTTCCCCATTTCCAATCCTGAGTAAACCTCTCTGCCACCAGTATCCTTCCTTTCTCTCTTGCTCTTAATGGTCTTTTTCTAATTTCCTGGCCTCCACTAGTTAAACACATAGATCTAAAGGTTTGGAGCCAGTATCCACATGTGAAAAAAAAAGAGATAGTGTTGGTCTTTCTGGGTTTTGGTTACATCAACTTAATATTATATTTTCCAGTCACATCTATTTTCCTTTAAATGTCATGAATGCATTTTTCTTTGTAGCTAAAAGAATCCAACTGTGTATACCACCACATTTTTAATTACCTAGTCATCTGTTCATGGACATCTAGGCCTGCCTTGTAGCTGGTTCCATTTTCTAACTATATAAGCAGAGAAGCAATGAACTTGGGCTTGTGGCTACCTCTGTAGCAGGATATAAAGTCCTTTGGCATATGCCCAGGAGTGGCACAGCTAGCTGTGTCCTATATTAACCATCTGATTTTGCACAAGCTGCAAAAGAAACACCACCTCTTTAAAATGCCTTCCCAGTGCATTTCAAAAGCAAGAAAGGAAACTTGGAGAGGCATCTGACATGCTGGATCTGAGAATAAATCTTTGGATATTGTCATAAAGTGAACCAATTGACAATAGCAATAAAGTGAAATTTAGTGGTGATTCAAAACAGACTCTCTCAGCCCTTGAATTTTACCTCAGACAAGAGGGGGACAGGGTGATCAAAACAGCTATTTTTTTGCAAATAGTTAAAGCATATGCAAAGAGAAGCTGCCCTCGTTTGATGTTGTTCTAGACTTTGAAGATAGGAGACCAGCAGGAGGAAGCGATGGCTCTCTTGAAATACTTTCTTTTCAACTGCAGGCAAGAGCAGAGGCATGCACTGTCCTGTAAAGCTGGAGTTCCTGCTTGAAAAGAATGGGAGCAGTAGTTGTATAACCATTGTGGTTTGAGGAAAACAGCTAGCCACTAAACCCTTCCCATCATCCACCACTGCTGCCTCCATTAAGCGTTTCAGAGAAGCTCCTAGGTATAGTGTGACGCTTATTTTGATGTAGCAGTGAACTTATGGAGGTGTAACAAATTAAAATAAGGACATAGTTACTATGACAAAAAGACCTTTTAACCAAAGTGGATGAAAATATTTATGGTCATTTTAAACTTTTTAAATATTTTGTTTTAATATGGAAAAAAGTGTAGCGCTGGAGGCCAAACCCAGCACTGGCTCTTTGACTTGTATTTGAATTGAAGGCTGTGTGCATACTAAGGTGCCTCCAGGTCTGCAGAGCAGTCCATTTGAATCATGACAAAGCTAGGTGAGTTTTCTCATCTAAGGACGCCAGTCAACGCCAACTGTCACATGACTCCATTGCAGATACTTTCTAGGCAGCAATGATATTTTTACCACTGGAAAATCTGTCCTTCTGGATCAGCCACAAAGATGTGAAAGTGACGCAGGCTCAGTAATACACATATCCATACGAAAACTCACATATGCTTAAATAGACACTGGAAAATAATTAAAATAATAGAGTTCTGAAAGACTTCATCCGCATATATTTGCATATTTAAAACAGACAAAAGAAGCCTCCAATATTCAGTTTGGTTCCTGCTTCTTTTTTTTTTTTAAACTAATTATCATATTCTGCTTAGTCTTAATATTTTATAAAAAGAATTCTTTAACATGCCTTTTGCCCTTTGCCCTACTGCAACAGGGCATTCTTGTCCCTATGTGTCACCCTTTAAATACAAAGTCTGAAGTCATTTGTCTATACTGTTTGAACGTCATTTTTAAAATTGTAGACTGGCGAACTTGATAATTCCTTAAAATGGAATTCTAGAAAATCTTCACTGTTCCACAAATCACATCCTATTCAATGTCCCACTTTTCTCTAGAGCAGACAAATTCCCCAGAGTTAGGCCGTGTTCCAAGGCATCTTTCTTTTCATTAAATTATTTTGAGGATGAAAAGCTTTTTCATAGCACCCCCACAAAATCTGCTATGCCAAGCGCCACAAGCAGTCACACAGAGCATTGAGCCCGACACAATGCTTGTGATTGTAGCATGCCTTCCAGTGCTGCCTCTCTGCTTGCAGGCCTGGGATCTGTACACTGAAGGCAGGTTTAACGCTGACAGACCCAAGAGCCACACACACACACACACACACACTCACACACACACACACACACACACGCCTTCCAGTTCCAGTGTCTGTCCTGAGGCAATGGTGGGTTACTCCTTCAGCATGAGGACCCCACCACCGAAGACAGTAGATTCCTTTGTCTTCAATCACACTTGAGCTAATTGTGTTGTGTGATGAGAAGAGGGCCCTTGCCTGCAAATGGCTGACAAATACTTTCCTCCAAAGAAAACTGACTTAAATTTAAGACTATGTTCAGTAAGAGCTCTTATTCGGATGGCCATCTGGTAGAACCTTGTCAAACAATTTAATCCCGATGTCAAATTGTCAAACAATTTAATCCAGAAGGTCTGCTACTCACAGGCTTCCTTATGGATGGTGTGTGAGGGCTTGCTTTAAGAACCTTCCCCTTGGTGCTACCTCAGGCATGTTGCCAGAGCTAGAGAGACCAGACCTGGGGTCACTGGTCCACCCACAGAAACACTTGCCCATGCTAGGAGAACTGCTTGGTGGTCTCACCCTGTGTTTCCAACAGGCCTCGGTGGCTTCCTTAGTTTCTCTCACTAGTCCTCTGAACCTTTTAACTGACAAACATGCCTGAGGCCAACTTCTACCCAGTATTCAGGACTTCCACACACTGTATGCTGATGTCATGCTGGACTTTTTGTTTTTTTTTCCTTTTCTGTATTTCTGCCATGGGTATTATACATATTTTGTTAAGCTGCCCAAGATTCTTTGAAGAGTTGTAAGTCAATATATAGTTTTATATTTATTTATTTTATGTGTGTGAGTGTTTTGCTTGCACGCACATGTATCATGTGTGTGCCTGGCATCCTTGAAGTCTGAGGGCATCAGATGGTTGTAAGTCATCATGTGAGTTCTGGGAACCAAGCCCTACTTCTGCAAGAGCAACAAATACTCCTGAGCCATCTCTCTAGCCCAATAAATACTTTTAAATCAGTTTCTCACACCATTCTGGGTAGGAAAAAAAAGCTGTGATTGATTATTCTTATCCCATGGAAGCATTCTTATACATAGCCTTTATTTAAACATTACACGGACTGCTGCTAACTGGTTGACAATATTTGAAAAGTCCGTCGGTTAGCTCCTTGGCAACTGCTTCCCTGCTGTTTTCGTTTTCTTTCAGAATTGAAAAGACAATCAGAACCAGGCTCCATAGAGCATGCCTGTAACCCCAGAACTCAGGAGGCCAGAGCAGGAGTATCAGGAGTTAAAGGCTAGCCTGGGCTTTACAGCAAGTTTCAGCCCAACTTTGGCTATTTAGCAAGGCCATGTCTCAAAAAAACAACAAAAACAAAGACAAGTTGATTAAGAAATAGACGTCAAAGACATATTGGATCTACAAACTCAAATTCATTTAAATTGACATGTAAATTATGACATGTAAACATGTCAAAATCGGAGCTGGGGAGATGGCGCTGTTGGACTAGTACTCGATGCCTAGAAATCAACACCCAAGTTTGGATTATTGATACCTAAACAAAAGCTTGGCACATATCTGTAACCCCAGCACGTGGCAGTGCAAGTCAGAGAAAGGAAGATCCTTGAGCTCATTGGCCAAGCAGCCTAACAGAATCTATAAGCTCTGAGTTCAATGTGGGACCCTATCTCAAAAATTAAGATAAATGAGTGACTGAGGAAACACCTGACTTTGATCTCTGGCTTCTACATAGGCATGTGTATATGTATCTACATACGTATACACACGCTTGTGCACGCGCGCGCACGCGCGCGCGCACACACACACACACACACACGCAAATATGTATGCATGCGTTCATCACACCCAGAGAGAACGTATATGATAGACATTGAAAAGACTACTCAAGTTGCTATTATTGAACTGAGACTCTATTATTCTTGACAAATTGCTACAATTTTGACACAAGAAACTACAAACCAAACAGACTTGACATCTAGTCAATAAATTAAAGATCAAAGATACTAGGTTAAGATAAAATCCAGAGGAAAGTAGGTTATATCTCATGTGCAAAGAGATTTAGTAGAGATTTTAGAATACTATCTTTATTCTATATCTGTATCTGGCCTTAGGGAGGAGGGGAGGAGAGGTCAGGGTAGGAGATAGGAAGAGGAACAGGTGTGTGTCTGAAGTTAGGAGGACAGTGAAAGAGTAAGGAAGGGCTGTCCTAACCAAGAATGTGCAGCATACAAAAGAAACTACCAACTCTCTTACACCCTCTCTTTACACTCTTCTCTCTCTCTCTTTGTCTCTCTCTCTCGGGGCGCCCCCCCTTTATCCCTTCCCTTTACCCCTCTCTTCCCCCACCATGTCCTGCTACCCACTTCCTCCATACCCCCCTAATAAATCTCTCTAAGAGAATAAAAAAAAAAAAAAAAAGAAAGAAACTACCAGGTTGTCATTTGGTAATTACTTTTTAATTATCAACAGAGGGAAGTTCCTCAAGTAGATTAAGGTAGACAGAATAACATTGGGGTAAACAGAGGCAAACCACACAGTGGCTAAGGCTAATGGCATGCTAGAGCTTTGTTAGATCCAAGACGGAACAGAGCCCACTGAGACCAACACAGCCAACGAGATGATAATGTTAACTCTCCTTTGCTTCATTCAGTGTCACCGCCATAGCGTTATTAGCCTTGTGATGTCACCTGCATCTGACACCGGGTCATATCTGGAAAATTCCACGCGAGGACAGAAAAGGCAAGGGAACCCTAACCCAGAACTCTGACCCAGTCCTGGAATTTTTAAACCTTAGCTCATAAATTACCTTCTGCTGTTAAATTTTTCCATAAAATGAATTCTCCAAATCCACATGTAGTCTCCGAAGAACACACAGGAACCCCTTGTGCACACCTGGACCCTGTAATAAACTCCCTTCTATTCCACAGTTTGTCTGATCTCTGAATTCTTTATTTGACGGTGGCTAGTGCTGAGAAACCCTGGGGAGAAGGTGCTAATCTGCTCACTTATCTTTGAGGCTTCCTAACCTTCAAATACAACGGGATAGTATTATTGAAGACTACAACAAAATTCCTTCTGTGTAGAGAAGCCAAACTTTCTTACAATATTATGCATGTATTTTTTGTGCTTTTTTTTTTTTTACAATATTTTCATAACGAGTAGCATATACTCTCCCTATAAAGCACAGTTGGGCCTTAAACTAGGGTTCTTCCTGTTTCTGTCATTTTGGGATTATAGGTATGGGCCACCCTGCCCATTTTATAACATATATCCTTATGTACAGAAATACATGCTTCTCATGCCTTCTTTTTTGTTGTTTGGTTGGGTTTTTTGTTTTGTTTTGTTTCGTTTTGTTTTTCAAGACAGGGTTTTTTTGTGTCACTCTGTAGATCAGACTGGCCTCAAACACAGAGATTCACCTGCCTCAGCCTCCTGAGTGCTGGGATTAAAGGCGTGAGCCTCCAACATCTGGCTTCATGCTTTATTGATAAACCATATAAAATTAAAGGTGATAGTCCAGTGGAGAATAAAAACTCAAGGCTAATCTCAGGCTCTCTCCTCTAATCTGGCCACATTGTATACTACTTTGAATGCCAAGGCCTTGTGGAAGTTGTGTTTGAAGGTGTGTTTGATGACTCTTTTCTTTCAGACATTCAGTCTTCAAGCCCCTTTTAGGAGCTGGCATCCCTCTGAAACTGGGCTTTAAACTAGCTTGACTGTTGTTCTCTGTTTTGAACTAGTTGTCCTTTCTCAGAAAGCACAGCTCAGTATTCTGCATTACCATTTGCCAACAAGGAATAATTTCAACTACTTTAGATTTTTCTCTAATTCCCTGCTTAGAATTAAAGTTCTTGTCATGCTGGATGTGTGACGCAGACCTTTAACCCCAGCACTCTGGAGACAGAGGCAGAGGCAAGTGGATCTCTATAGATTTGAGGCCAGCCTGCTCTACAGTTCCAGGCCAGCCAGGGCTCCATTGTGAGACCTTATCTAAAAAAAAAAAACAAAAAGCCAACTAACAACAACCTGAGAACCTTTATCAGGTGTGCAAAGTGACATTGTGCAATTTTTTTTCTTCTCTCACACCATCCGCTTGGTTTATCTTACCTCGGCGTCTATTGCACACTCCACTAAAGGTAAAATAAACACCGTAAGAGCATTCTAGAAGAAGGGCCGCTGCCTCCTGATCAGGTGGTACCCTCTTTCCAAAACCAAGCTTTACACATTTCAGCTGCCATTCCTCTCCCAGTGCTCTTTCAACCACAGACCCTGTCTTTACTCTCTATTTAAAAAAAAAAAAAAAAAAAAAAAAAAAAAAGGCAGCACTTTGTTGGCTTTTGTTAGTTTGACTCAACCCATTAGCCATAAGAACAATAGTCTAATTGTCAGTGAAATTCGCCTTTGAGCTGCCACTCTGTCTCCTCTTTGGTTTTCCACGGTGCTATGGCCAGAGCCACCTCCTCGAGGCTTGTTTCATTTGTTCTCTTCTTTAAAAGAACAAGCAGGGTTAGAACTGTTTCAGGGTGGCTGACAAAACAAACAAACAAACAAACAAGAAAAACCCAAACAAACAAACAAATTGGACCAATTTCTCCCAAATGGCCCTCAATAAATGTGGATTTCCTTTGTCCTCAATAAGCTTGTAAGAAATGACACCAGCAAATCTAAGCCACTCTAAGGCAAGAGATCATGCCTGTTTGTTTGTTTGTTTGTTTGTTTGTTTGTTTGAGACAGGGTTTCTCTGTGTAGCCTTGGCTGTCCTGGAACTCAGTCTGTAGATTAGGCTGGCCTCAAACACAGGGATCCAACTGCCTCTGCCTCCTGAGTACTGGAATTAAAGGTGTGTGCCACCACCGCCTGGCAAGAGGTCGCTTCTTCTGGTGTTTTACACCTAGGGTGTGGGGAATAATACATGTTTTAAAATTCCTCTCTCAAACACCTTCCTGCCACAGAGGGCATCTGAAAGCCTCTGCCCTGCAGACTATCAAAACAGATGCTGAGCCTGATGGCCAACTGGCGGACAGAGTGAATGGAATTTTATGTAAGAAGTGGGAAATAGCAAGAGCTGGAGAGGACAGGAACTCCACAAGGAGAGCAACAGAACAAGAAAATTTGAACACAGGGAACTTCCCAAAGACTCATACTCCAACCAAGGACTATTCATGGAGATAACCTAGAACCCCTGTACAGATGTAGCCCATGGCAGTTTAGTGTCCAAGTGGCTTACATAGTGATGGGAAGAGGGACTGCCTCTGACATAAACTAATTGGCCTGCTCTTTGATCACCTCCCCCTGAGGGGGGAGCAGCCTTACCAGGCCACAGAAGAAGACAATGCAGCCATTCCTGATGTGATCTGATAGACTAAGATCAGAAGGAAGGCGAGGAGGACCTCCCCTATCAGTGGACGTGGGGATGAGCATGCATGAAGAAAGGGGAGGTAGGGTGGGATCGGAAGGGGAGGAAGGAGGGGCTTATGGGGGGATACAAAATGAATAAAGTGTAATTAATAATAATAATAAAAAGAAAAAAGAAATATACAGTTAAAACCAAAAAAAACCAAATTATATATATAAAGCAAAGAAGGAAGTAGAAGCAGCAGGTGGAACTAAAGCTTTGAAGTGTGTCTCATCATTTTAGATTAATATCTAACTAGACACCCCAGTGACAATAGTAAACTCCTTGGAGCATTTTTTTCTTTCCTGTGTAGTGTTGATCGAGATTTTGATTAAAAGTCTTGGGCGCAGCCGAGTGTAGTGGTGCATGCCTGTAATCTCAGCACTCGGGGAGGCAGAGGCAGGTGGATCTCTGTGAGTTCAAGGTTATCCTGGTCTACAGAGGGAGTTCCAGGACAGCCAGGACTGTTACACAGAGAAGCTTTGTCTCGGAAAACCACACACACACACACACACACACACACACACACACTCACACACACCACACACACACACA
>NW_026585504.1:10408510-10546008 GCF_907164565.1 Psammomys obesus
CACACACACCACACACACACACACCACACACACACACACACACCACACACACACACACACACACACACACACACACACACACACACACACAGTCTTGGGCCCTCTTAATGTCTGAACACTCTCCCTACCCTCACCCCACTCTCTTCACCCTGTAACCCTGGTTGGCCCGGCCTGAAGCATCGTTTTCTGGCCTTAGCCTCCGAGGTGCCGGGATTACAGGCATGGACCAGCATGCCTGGCTTGAGCTTTGTGTTGAAGGGAAGAACTGTGTCTGCTTTGGTTCCCCCTATATATGTTGACACGCAGTAGGTGAGTCCAATAAATGTCTGAAAAGTGAGCGAGAACGCCGTGCCAAGCACAACGCTCCCTCGCTTTTTACCGAAATGATTCTGGCTAAGTGTGGAGGACACATCTGTAATCCCAGCATTGGCTGGAGGACCTGGCTAACTTCAAGCTCCTTTCAGGTTTCAGGCTACTTTGAGACCCCATCTCAAAAAAAAAAAAAAAAAAGTGGTGAGTCCGCTACACCTATGACTGGCTCAATCCTTAGTGCTGCAAAACCAAATGCAAACAAAAAAGCGAGTCCACGTAACACGTGGCGAATCTGTCAGTAATGTTTTCTTCCCATTTCGGATTGCTTTCGCTGGACTCTGTGTCATGAGCAGCATCTCTTTCTCATCAAGCTTACTTCTCTCTAAACAGATGTTTTAATAGTCGCGAGAGGCAACTGATAGGCAGAGGCTTCTGTCTGGTGCAAGGTCACTTTATTAAAGCAAATTTGTTGTCTGTGTATCGGAGTTAGCTGTCACGCTTGTTGCGGCTCCATCACAGCCTCTCTGACTGGGTTGGAGGGGAGCTCAGTCGCTCAGTGACCAAGAGTGCTGGCTGCTTCTGCCGAAGACAGGGTTCAATTCCCAGAACCTACGTGGGGCAGCCCACAGCTGCCTGTGTTAACTCTAGCCCCAGGGGATCCAACACTCTTTTCTGGACTCTTTGAATATTCTACACACACACACACACACACACACACACACACACACACACAACTATAAATAAAAACAAGACTTTAAAATGTGTAACAGGTATTTCCTTAGAACACTCAGTAAGTATTCTTTGGTTTTTGGTTTTTTCAAGACAGGGTTTCTCTGTTGTAGTCCTGGCTGTCCTGGAACTTCCTCTGTAGACCAGGCTGGCCTTGAACTCACAGAGCACCACCTGCCTCTGCCTCCTCAGTGCTGGGATTAAAGGCAAGCGCCTCCACTGCCTGGCTTCAGTAAGTATTCTTAACACACTTTACTAAGTGAAAACTCTACATGCTACAACTGGACTAATTTTCATTTGTTATTTAAAACTTCGCTGGAAATTATATTAAAAATCAGTCAATAGGAAAGATAGAAAATGTAATATTTAAAAAAAAATGAAGGCTAGGAAAGGGATGAAGGCACAAGAGCTTTGAACTCTCCAACTGCCCTTTCTCCTAAGGGGAGGAGGAGTAAGAGCCCAGCCCTTCTCTGAGCGTGGTAGGGTCTTTTCTGATGATTCTCACGGCTGTAAGACTTGGGTTCACAGCTTCTTTCATTTACATGGTCACATGGGCAGTAACTGCACACAAGCCGTCCCACCAAGAGATACACACTTAGAAGGGAAAGGGTGGCCATTATGCCTGAGCTTCCACCCATGCCTGACCATAAATAGGTAGATGGATCAATGCAGAACTTGCATGCCTGAAAAGCAACGCGGCCCAGACCTCTCCCCACAGCGGGAAAGGCTTGGCTGCTTGGCCCCTCAATAAATGGATCGGAAGGAAGGAAGGAAGGAAGGAAGGAAGGAAGGAAGGAAGGAAGGAAGGAAGGAAGGAAGGGAAAGAGACAGAGAAACAAAGAAACAAACAAACAAAAAGAAACCAGGCTGCCTTGCTTTTATTTATTTATTTTTTTTAATTTTTAATTTTATGTGTGTGGGTGTTTGGCCTGTCTATAGATCTGTGCAACACACACCTGCCTCATGCCACAGAGGCCAGAAGAGATTCCGTGGCACTAGAGTTAGAGCTGGTTGTGAGCCAACATGTGTGTGCTGGGGACCAAACCTGAGTCCTCCAGAAGAGCAGCCAGTGCTCTTAACTGCTGAGCCAGTCTCTCTGCTTTTTAAATGTACTATCTTTATTACTCTGTGGAGATATATATATATATATATATATATATATATATATATATATATAGAGAGAGAGAGAGAGAGAGAGAGAGAGTATGTTTTTATTATAGTCATCCCTACTCCTCCCCTTAACTCTTCCCAAATCCACTCCCTCCCAGAATACTGTCTTCTTAAAAAATAAATAAATAAAAGTAGCTTAGAGATTCCAATTTGTGCTGCCTGCATTGTCATGGGTGTGGTGGAGGCCATCCACTTGAACCTACCAGGGGGCCATACCGTTAAATGAAACTAACCTTCAGGGGTTGGAGAAATAGCTCGGAGGCTAAGAACGCTGGTTGCTCTTTCCGAGGACCTGGGTTCAATCCCTAGCACCTAATTCTCAGATGACCTGGATTCCTCCTTTGGTCGCTGTGAGCCCCTTCACTCACATGTATATACCCCCTTATGGACATATTAAATTACAGTTTAAAATCGTAAATAAAAGAAAAAGACAGCAGGCTCTCCCTCCTGCAGAAGACATGAACCATCATTAGCTCCTCACTTAGGGTTGGAAGAGAGTGAGCCCTTACTCCCTCCGTGATGGAATGGTGACTGGTTGACGTTGCTTAGGCAAGCACAGCCGCTGGGAGCTAAGGCCAGCCAGTTCTTAACATAGCAAGTCCTAGGCCAACTGTGTTGACGTAGTGAGATCCTGTCTCAGAGAAACCAACATTAGTGTAGGGCTAAAGAAATGCCTGAGTGGTTAAGAACACTGTCTGCTCTTGACGAGGAGCAGAACTGAGCAGCTCCCACACGTGCGCCCACAACCGTCTGCAACTTCAGTCCCAGGGAATATGTTCCGTGTATGACCTCCACAGGCACCAAGCGTCCTGTGGTGTGCAGATGTACACACAAGAAACGCACTCACGTCTGCACTCAGGTCATCAGGTTTTCTAGGCAGCGTTTTTACCTGAGGAGCCCTCTCTCCAGCTTGTGATGGCATCTTTTGACAAAGGTGGCTCCTTGTCTTGTTTCTCAGGCCTTCGTGGACTAAAATGTAAAGACCTAATGGGTTGAAACATGTGCAGGTTATGCCCTTGAGCTGGGTCTGTAGATTTAAAAGGAATTTCTGAAACTCATGAGATTCTTGCAGTTTGCCAAAACACCTCTGACTCTGAATAAAATTGGTGCCCATCTCCCTCTGGCCCTTAGAGCAAGGCTGTGCACTCAGGAGTTATCTCTTAGCCTGCAGTGATGTACATTTAACGAGAATGCAGCTGATTTCAGGCATTGTACATTAGCCAGCAGACTATAACAGTCTCATGAAGCTAATCAGGAATTTGTATTTGGAGAAACGCTATTTTAAAATAGGAAAGAATAACCGGGATTTTGTTTGTTTGTTTGAGACAGGGGCTCTCTCTCTACAGTTCTGGCTGTCCTAGAACTCTCTCTGTAGACCAGGCTGGCCTTGAACTCACAGATATCTGCCTGCCTCTGCATCTAAGCGCTAGGATTAAATGGCGTACCACCATGCCCAGTCTAGAGGGCGACCGGGTTTTAACTGGCCTCTTCACTTCCCCTGCTTTTCCTTGTCTGTTTCTACTGAAGCCAGTGACTCACATTGCTTTCACATTCTCTACCTCTTTTCAACAGGTCAGGCTATGTAAAAGAGGCGGCCTGTGGTAAGGGGTAGCCTCATACTCCCGCACTGCAGCTGCACCCTACTTGCTAAAGCTGGCCTCGGAACCATTCTTACACCATGCCATTCCTCTGTCTATAGGCTCACTATTGATATTTCTCCACCCAGTATTTTGTCCTGAGCCTCTGTGAACCACAATAGCAATCTAAGAACGCACCCCAGAGTCCAGTAACCATGGAAACTCCATCACGTGTGGCAGTACTAGGAACTGAGCATTTACCTCTCAGAGATTTAATGTGTTATGATAGTTAGCACGGGAAAGCACTTTGTCTGGATGTTAGCTTAGACTTATTCTGAATAGTTCTCTGTCCTAAGTAGGTGCTCTGTCCTGAGCAGAATTCTGTCTGTCTGTCTCTCTTTCTCTTTCTTGTTCTCTCTCTCTCACATACATACACACACACAGATTTGTACTAAAGATACAGAAAGTTTATAATAAAACAATGCTCTTGTAAAATCACAAAATTCCAATAATTAGTAGTCTTAAAACAGAATACAGAATCAGGGGCAGTGGTGCATGCCTGTCATCCCAGCACTCAGGGAGGCAGAGGCAGGCAGATCTCTGTGAGTTTGAGGCCAGCCTGGTCTACAAAGTGATTCCAGGACAGCCAAGGCTATACACAAAGAAACTTTATCTGGAAAACCCAAACCCAAAAATAACAACAACAACAACAAAAACACAGAAAAAGAATACAGGATCCAGAGTTTATTATTTGATGAAAGAAAATATTCATGAGGATCAGAATTCATTTCTGTTTTGTTTTGTTTTGTCTAGTCAGGGTCTTGCTATTAAGTCCTGGCTTTCCTAGAACCCCCTATGTAGACCAAGCTCATATCATATGGTAGCAATAGCCATCCCCTGCCTCTGCCTTCCAAGAGCTGAGATTCCAGGCGTGTCCGTCCTATCATGGACTCAACCCTCCAAATTCATTTCTCTGTTCATTACTCTGCGAACATCTGTGGAGCCCCTACGCTGCAGGATTGTGCTCTGAAGCAGTGCTGGCACAACGACAAATAGGAGAGAATAGCACAGAGCAAGGCTCCGGGCAAATAAACGGCAATGCAAGGTGTGTGGCAAAACGAGGGTGGGCACTGCTGACATCGGACTTTAAGTCGCCCTAGCAACAGGCTCTCTGCTACTCCCAGCCCCGGTTAGGCAGTGGGTTCTGGGGCAGGAGGAACGCTGTTGTTTTAAGTACGATGTTCTAGGGCAGTTTATTATGAAACAATGGGACAGCTGGAAGAGGAATGTGGCGAAAGCATCCACATGAAGAGCGCGCAGTGACTGCCCCACAGGTGCCAAGAGCCCGTAAATATTTACCACTGGGCTTATTTTATTATCGGCTATCATCGCCGTGACCATGCTACGATTTCGAAGGCATTGTGTAACATTAATCAAGCTTGGTTGCCTGCTCACATCTCCCACTCTGTCTCCTGTGTCCTTTCTTTCCTCACCTGCTGGCCACATGGCTCAAGGTCATTGAAGTAGGGAAGGACTTCAGTTGACTGTTGACCTGGCATGGCCTATTTCACTGCTTTCCCTTCCCTTCCCTTCCAAGCACCTTCAGATTGTCCCTTCAGAACCACCCTTCAGATCTATTCACTTACATAGCAACCAGAGAGAGTTTTTTTTTTTTTTTTTTTTTAAATTCAAATATGCCCTAGTTAAAATCCTTCAGTGGTTCCCACTGTTAGGATACAGCCTCCAGCCTTAACGTTGGCTTCCAGCCCTGTGCAACCTGCCCTCTGCTAACCTCTCCAGGCTTATCTCGGCTCACTGTGCTGCAAGACTGGCCGGCCTGTACCTATTCTGCCTCTGGGCGCTGGAGCACACTGTTCCTGTTCTCTTTGATCCTTCAGAGTCTTTTAAGGTCTTTTTTTTTTGGGGGGGGGAGGGGATTGACTATTTCTGTTGTAGGGCACCACCTTAAGCCTCACTTGCTCACAGTAGACCCCATGTCCAATGGCACATTTATTCACCGGAGTGAATAAATGATAACAATACCTATTTGCACTATTATATAGCTATCTGTTTAATGTCTACCTCTACAAAGGTGACAACGATTTTTTTTTTCATAGCCGAATTCCCTCAAACCTCAACACACAGGGTGCAAATGAGGGTCAAATTGGCTCATTGCGTAGGGTGTGGTTAGTATCTTGATATTGCATTTTATTGTTCGTGTTCACAGCCAAATTGAACGGATAATATAGAAAGCTCCCTTAGAACTCCTCCCCCTACATTCTCAGCACTCTGGTGTGATGATTCCTGGTCTTAAAATGTCTGCTGCACTCTCTGGTGTCACAAAAGAGCCACCTTTTTGCCTTTAGCATCCTCCGGACAAGACTAAAAAAGAGTCTCCGAATGTTCCTGACCTGGCACTGCTTCTTTATAGTCAGTGACCTTAAAAAATACGGTGATGGAAGTCCTGCCGCTTGTATCCCTGTGAGCAGCCACCCGTGGAGTTCAGGAAAGAGGACCTGACAGAATCCTCTTCTTACATCTTCCGAATCTCCACCCTAACCTCTCCTTCCCAACTGACTTCTGTCCAAGCCCTTACAGACAGCTGGCGCCACATGTGCCGGTCACAGATGCAAAGGGAAAAATTGGAAAAGTCATATCTCCATTCCAGCTGTGCAGCAGAAAAGGAAAGGAGGATGTGGTCAATTGGATGGCTGTGGGAATAGCCATCAATTGCAACTTGTACAGAAAATGAAGAGCTGAGCTTAGAAGCTTCTTTGGAAATTAGTACATACAAACACTCCTATCAAGTTGTTCAGATGTTTCCCTAGGGAAAAAAATTAACTAAGAAATAAAAGCACCTGTCCATACAAAGGCTTGTCATGAAAAGTATTCTTACTGTGACATTTGTAAACAATCTAACCACTACCAAATATGAGTGGATAAGCAAATTATAGTGAATCCACACAATGGGACGCTGTTCTGAAATGAAAAGGAATGAAACTGTAAGGTACACATCAACACTTTTGTGCAAGAAGCCAGACCTACAGAAGAGTACATACCATATGGTTCAGTTTGTATAAAGTTCTAAAGACAGAGAAAAACCTGTACTCCCACATTCACTGAAACACTATTCATGGAAGCCAAAATATGGGCACTTGAGGTGCCCAGCAATGACTAAATGGGTACAGGAAAGGTGTTATATTTACACAGCCACACTCGACAAAAATGGAGGACATAAGTAAAATACACCCGGCACAATGGACAAGGGCCACATGTTTTCTTCCATAAGTAAAATATAAGTGGGAGCCGGGCAGTGGTGGTGCACACCTTTAACCCCAGCACTGGGGAGGCAGGGGCGTGCAGATCTCTGAGTTTGAGGCCACCCTGGTCTACAGAGTGAGTTCCAGGACAGTCAGAGCTGTACAGAGAAACCATGTCTTGAAACACCAAAAACCTGATAGTGGTCATTATAGGCTATAATAAGTGGGGGGCATCTGGGGATTATATGCTTTATAAATAAAATACACGTGCCCATATGCCCATGAGCGCTGTGTCCCACTATCATATATAACAAAGTACCTCTAAATAGGACAAACAAGGTCTGGTGTGTCTGTAGTTCACAACAATTTGTTGCATGTCTTATGGGAGGAAAAAAGGGGTTTGAACTTTGCTGGCACAAAGAAATGGTACAGGTTGTACACATGTTGCAGTATAGCTCATTAACATGTCTAACTATTGTGTCCAATTAAATTGCATATAATTCTGCAACTGCAAAGTAATCCACATAAGCAGAAGAGCAGGATGGTAAATGTGTTCCACTTATTGAGGCATTTAATTATACCTAAATAAGGTTGTAAAAAAAAAAAAGCGGGGCCGGATGGCACACTCCCAGCACTCAGGAGGAAGCAAGAGGACCAAGAGTTCAAGGGCAGCCTCAGTCACAAACTGAGTTTGGGGCCAGAGCAGACTCTATAAGAGCCTAGATCAAAAACAAACCAGCCAAGCAAACAAAAACCAAAGACAACAACAAAAGAAAGCCACTGCCTGGGTATTCCTTCTAGAGGCAATTGGTGGTTCATTGAAATGGGACACGATAGGTTTGGAGGAAGATTTCAAGTTGTGTTTGAGATATATTGAGCTTGGGGTAAAGCCAGAAGCCCCAAATACAGATGCTAATGCATCTTGGGGTATAAGAATTTGTCTTAGTCAGGGTTTCTATTACTGTGATGAAACTCCATGACCGGAAAAGCACAAGCTGGGGAGAAAGGGTTTATTCAGCTTATACTTCCACATTGCTGGTCATCACCAGAGAAAGTCAGGACAGGAACTCAAAAAGGCAGGAACCTGCATGCAGGAGCTGACAAAGAGGCCATGGAGGGGTGCTGCTTACTGACTTGCTTCGCATGGCTTGCTTAGCCTGCTTTCTTATAGAACCCAGGACCACCAGCTCAGGGATGGCACCACCCACAATGGGCTGGGTCCTCCTCAATTGAGCACTAATTAAGAAAATGCCCTACAGCCAGATGTTATGGAGGCATTTTCTCAATTAAGTTTCCCTCATTTCAGATAACTGCAGTGTGTGTCAAGCTGAAGGAAGACAAGCCATCGCTGAAGGTGGCTATCTGTCATTGCTTTACTGAAGTACGAGCACTGAGCTTTGTGGGAAGACTGAGGGAGATACAAAAAGAAGTAGAGAGAAAGATGGGTAACCTGTTGTGTAAGTTCGGCCCTTCCGCAGAGGAGTGTAAGCTGTGGGTAGTGTCTAGCTTGGGGTTCCAGAGACCTGGTTGTGTTGGGTTATTGAGGGAAGTCCCGCAAAGAGGTGGAAGATGAAGATCCAGGAGAGAGAAAGGATGCCGGATGATACTAAGTGCATCAAAACAGAAGGGCTGAGTACAGCGTGCTCCTGGGATGTAACTGCCTCTGCAGCTCCTGGAGACACTTGCAAGGGCCGTGTGCCCAGGGGTCAGTCAGTGGCAAGTGAGGCAGCGCGTGCTCACTGGGAGAGTACCGCCTGCTGACCTAAAGGAGATTTTAAAGGGGTGGGGGACACAGTAGAACCATTATTCTAGTTTTGTTGTTTGGTTTGTTTGAGACAGGGTTTCTCTGTGTAGCCCTGGCTATCTGGAATTCACTCTGCAGAGCAGGCTGGCCTTGAACTCTGAGATTCACCTGCTTCTGCCTCCCAAGTGCTGGAATTAAAGGTGTGCACCACTACCATGGGCTTTTTTCTTTTCTTTCTTTTTAAATTCTTGTTTATATAAACATATGTGTCAAGTACCCTAATCGGAACTCAGACGCTCATCATCCAACGCCAGCCACTGTCAGCTCTTATTTGCTATGACACCCATCCAGACGAGCTCGAAGCGGATCCTAAAGAGGCCAATACACTGAACAGACAGAAAGTGAAACACAAACGGCTGACACATGTTTAAAGTGCTTAATACCCGCCACTGTTAGTTAAATTCAAATTAAAACGACCCTGAGATTCCGTCTCACCCCATTCAGAATTCCTACCGCCAAGACAATAAACAATAAATGCTAGCAAGAATGTGGGGAAAGAGGAACCTTTACACGCTGTTGGTGGGTTAAACTGCTGCAGCCCCTATAGAAACCAACGCGCAGGTCTCTCAAACCCCTGAAAGTAGTGTAGTGGTTTGAGTGAGAATGGCCCTCATGGGTTGGAATGCTTGGCCTCGGTGGAACTGTTTGTGAAGAATTAAGAAACACGGCCCTGTTGGAGAAAGTGTTACTGGGCATGAGCGTTGAGGTTTCAAAAGGCCATTCCAGGCTCAGTCTTGCTCTCTCCCTACTGCCTGTGGCTCCAGATATAAAGCTCTTAGCTACAGCATCATGCCTGTTTGCTTCCTGCCGTGATGATCATGGACTAACTCTCTAAAGCTGTAAACAATCTCCCACCTAAATTCTCTGTTTATAAGAGTTGCCTTGGTCATGGTGTCTCTTCACAACAATGGAACAGTAACTGAGGCAAACAGCGCTACCATATGACCCAGCCACACACCACATATCCAGAGGACTACGTCTTACCATAGAAATGCCGGCACATCCATGATTATTGCTGCTAGATTCAGAACAGCTAGGAAATGGAGCCAACCTAGATTTAATCAACAGGCGGATGAAAATGAAACTGTAGTATAATATGTGCACAATGGAATCTTATTCCGCTGTAAAGGAAAATAACATTTTCAAGAAAGCAGATGGAACTGGAAAATGTTGCCTTAAATGAGGTAATCCAGGCTCGGGAAAGCAAACACTGCCTCTTCTCCACACGCGTAGAGCCTGTCTTCTAACTTCCATACGTGTGTACTTGCATGGGGTGAAGCACTAGAAAGGGAGCACAGTGGGAGAAGTGCATGTCAGGTGCAAACGGAACGGGGTGAGTGGGCGGTGAGGGCACCAACTGGGGAGCCAGGACAGGGAGAGGGGAGAGGACCAGGAGAGCAGCACAGATGTCTCCCACTGCTCAGCTCAATCAACTGTCTGAGCGGTGAGCACCTTCTGGAAGAAGGGATCAGGCGATATTGCTGATATGCCCACAACGTCCTCCCCAAGCATCCTCCAGAGCAGGTGAGCCTTGGGAACAAAGTAGGGCCACAGCTGCAGACAAGGGAGGAGGTGTGGCCTATAGCTTGAGTCCCAGATCCTGGCCCCTGACAAATCCAGACAGAGCTGTAACCTCAGCAGCACCCCGCTAATCCACTCACCCAGTAACCATGCACTAACCATTTAGAGTGATTACCGCATGGCTTTTGAACAATGAGGTCTGAGGTGGCATCTGAGGTTCAAGTCCACTGAGTCCCAGGCGACACTAATGCTACCGGCTGGAGGATTGTACTCTGCTCTGCCTGGTAATTTGATCCTTTCAACATACAATTTAGTTGGTTCTTTAGATGGTTGGTTTTTTTTTTTTTGTTGTTGTTGTTGTTGTTGTTGTTTTGTTTTTTCTAGCGCCCAGAAACAGGCACATGCTAAGCATAAAGTCTAGGTACGGAGTGGCATGCCTCCTCCAGCCTGCAAAGGCCGGTTTTAATGTCTCTGCAAGTGTTAGATGTGTCTATAGCAAATGGCTGCTGCTGAGGAGGCTATCACCATAAATAAAAAGGGCATTGGAATGGGAGTCCTGTGCAGAAGTCAAAGGAAGAAGTCAAAGGTACTGGGCTCTGCTCATGAATAAAAAGGCAGGGTGTTTGCTTTCTGAGGAAATTAGGCAAGAGAAAGAAGAAACATGGTCAAGGAAACTGAATTGTGCTATTTGCTTTGCTACATCACAACAGAATCCTTGCTGTTGTGTCCGATTAGTTTGACACTTCTTTGCAATAGTAGTTGAGGAAGACATGGAAACAGGTGTGTCTATTTGAGATGACGCGGCATAGAGAAGAAACTCTATGGAAAGGGAGACCCAGGGCAAGATAATTAGGCAGAATCACAGGTGGCAGGGAGAGAGGAAAGCCCCCAGCTGAAAGTCTCTAGGAGGAAGGGTCAGAGGCTTGTTTAGGTAAAGCTGTGAGATGGATGATGGGCCCATAAAGCTGGAGAACTTGGCACCGTCATTCGTTGTCAGCTAATCCTCAGCCAGGACAGATTCTAACTGGTGACAACACTTGTGTGTTGAAGACATTAGAGGCGAAATAATGGCTGGGGCAGAGAAATGAATTAGTAAAGTACATTTACAGTAAGAAGAGGATCCCCTAAACTCCTGTGGTGAGGGTGTTTCCCTGCAGTTTTAATTGAGATAACCAGTGTTCGGTGTTGCTCAGGCTGGCCTTGAACTCTTGATCCTCCTCCTTTGTCTCCTAAATGCTGAGACTGCCTGCCTGTGCCACTAAACTCACTCAGATTAGTTGAAATTGCTAACACTGGGCCAAGGGAAACAAGGCAGAAAGTGCCACCAGCAAGGATATTCTGGTCAATAAATGTGTGGTTCCCCATGACAAAAAAAAAAAAGAAAAAACATTATTCAATGGTGCTAGAGAGACGGCTTAGTTGTTAAGAGCACTGGCTGCTCTTTCAGGGCACCCAGTTTGATTCCTACCTCCAACATAATGGCTCACAGCTATCTGAAACTCCAGACCCAGGAGATCCAACACCATCTTTTTTGTGTACCAGGCACAGCCATGGTACACAAACATGCATGTAGGCAAAACATCTACACACATAAAATTAAAATTAAAAATTCTGCATGTAGTGAAAACATTAAAAAAGGTAGAGGGCTGGAGAGCTGGTTCAGTGAATAAAGTGGTTGCCATACAAGCCTGAAGACTAAGGTTCAAATCCCCAGAAACCATTGAAAAACCTGGATGCAATAATATATTTCTTAGAAAGGAAGGAAGAAAGAAAGAGAGGAAGGAAGGAAGAAGGAAAATGTTATTCTACCCAGGGCATGTTGGTACACGAAATCCCAACTTTCAGGAACCAAAGGGGTGAGAGGCAGGAGGATTGCCACAGACTTGAGGCCAGACTGGTATACATAGCAAGTTGTCAGCCATCTGGGACTATATAGTGAGTGAGGAGATTTTTGTCTTAAAAGAAGGGGCTGGAGGGATGGCACAGTAGTTAGGAACACTGGCCACTCTTTCAGAGGACCCAGGTTTGATTCCTGGTACCCACACGGAAACTCACAACTGTCAGTGACTTCAATTCCAGGGGATCCAGAATTTATCCCTGGACCTTGGTGCCAGGTAACAGTCAGTGGCAAAACAGAACACCTCATGTACGAAGAAGCTCTGCGGTCTCTGCACACTCTTCTTTTATGATAGTAAATCAGCCTAAGACGTGATGTCAACAAATGTGTAATTGTCTGAAAGACACAGCCTTGTGAGGCATACGGTTAGATTTCCAATAAAAGCACATTAGGTTAGCCTTTTGTGGAAGGTGTGTACCAGATGTCCCCTCCTCAGCTTGCCAGGGGACAGTGTGGAGTCACGTGCACTCCAGTGGACCCTATGCTTAGTTCAGTCACAGAGCTTTCTGCGTCTTGATGTAGGTTTCCTGAGACAGAATTTCTCTGTGTAGCCCTGGCTGTCCTGGACTCATTTTGTAGACCAGGCTCTCAGGTGCTGGGATTAAAGGCATGTGCTACAACACCTGACACAATATCTGATCATTTGTCTCTTTTTCTTGAAATGAGGGTCTGTGTCTCTCATTAGGTAGCAGAACATTATATAGCTTCACAAGAAGAATTATTAAAAATAAGTGTGTCAAAGCTTGTATGTGCTTTACAAGCCAGAGACAACAGTACTAGATGTCAAAGTCTTTCTCTATGAAATAGCAGGGCTGAACTGCAAGACTGCCGAGCCAGGGACATCCTTTGTCTCAGATGCTTGATACTGTTGAGATGATTTAGGGCTTCCTGAAGTTTTCCCAAGAATCTACCCCCTTCTGACTCAAGCACTATTAACACAGAGCAGAATCTGACATCTTGGAGACCAAGTTCTCCTAACAAGTGCTGGAAAAGGCTGTCAGAAATGTTAAGATAACAGCCCAGGGATCTCTTGGGAACCTGCCATTTCGTCTTCAATAACAAATGACTCTGTGTGAGAGAAAGCAGAGCTTATGATAAGGTCAGGTATCACTTGCTCCCCCTTACGTGAAATGTCGCCGAAGGGTCAATCCCCAGAGAAGTAGCCTAGGAAGTAACCTAGTGGTTTAGAGGGTTTACAGTGAAGTAGGGATGGAGAGCAATGCTGGCTGGTTGGGCTTTGTGTTCTGTTTCATGTATTTTCTCATCTCTCCGAGGGAATTAACTCACCCAGTTCTCTCGGTAAAGCGTGAGAAGCCAGTGCAGTTATTATTTTCATTTTACACACAGCTAGGATCCTCCACCTGAACAGGCCGTGGTTTGACAAGACTCATGTCTCCAATCTGGCTCATTCTAAGCCTGAGCCTGTTATAGGTGACCTGTAGATACATATAGCCCATGGTGGTGCATGTATATAAGAGATATAACGATACTTTGATAAGATAACCAAACTCTTTATGTGCTTCTAGTTGAGAAAAAAAAAAAAAAGAAAAAGAAAAAGTATTTCTTAAGTGAATGACTGTAATGACGAGTCCAGCTGGTGAGCAACCAACTTGCGGCAAGCGATGCCAAACAGATGAGACCTAGTCCAGGAGGCCAGAGCAAGTCTGTAAGCCATAAACTCCCAGTATTGTAGGGAACACTTTGAACACCTGCTGGCACCTTCTTCAGTTAGCTGTGACAGTCACTCTGTATCCAGGCCTCTGTGGTCCCTCCCAGGAGGCTTTCTACAAAGATGTCTTTGGCAAAGTTGGCCATGTGTGTGGCTGTTGCTGTGTCAAAGGAGTCGGGGCTTACAGTTGTGGAAATGTCCTCCTGCGGGGCTGCATTCACCCACTGGCCAACTTACGTGTCCAAAGAGTTATCTTTGACTCCTGACTGTGATGCAACATTTGGATCTTGGTGAGCAGTGACTCATGCACATCATCTCATGTCAGGTGATGTGACCCGATGGCATGAGCCCTGGGCCTCCCGTCCAGCAGCATTCAGTAACATGCTCTCTCAGAGTGGCCTCTCCTCACCCAGAATCCACTCGGTGGGGCAGCGCTGCAGCTTTTTCATCTGGATTTCCCCTTGGGAGACATCCCCACCAGAAGCTTTTCATGCCTCTGAAACTAAATCCAAATAAATTACACCAACACGACAGTAACACAAAAGTTAAAAAAAAATATCAACTTGTATCTAAGAAAACATGGAGTGGTAGCCTGGCTCACATCCCGTTCCCACGCCTGGACCTTTCCTGATCTCTTACATGTGGAAGGCTGTCGAGGGGTCTTGGGAAGAAGGGAAAGGTTTGGGACAGTTGTGCCATAGGAGTACTGCAATGCCTTCAGGTTTTGGCCTTGGTGATCTGACCTCAGTGGGCACGCTGAGGACATTTTGTCTCACCCCTAAGGCACAGCAAAGTGAACACTCAGAGCTCTAGGGCCGGGCTGCCTACTGAAGTGGGAAAACTGAGTAGGAGAGAATGAGTGATGGGCATGTTGTCTAAAGAGTAGCAGAATGGAAGAGGACCAGAGGGAAGGAAACCAGGATACCAGATCTGCAGGAAGTCTGTGTGTGTGAAAGAGATTCTGTCAGGAAGCTCCTCCCCCACCCACTTCATTCCTGCTGATGGCCCAGGTGCCCAGAGAGCAGCAGGCTGGGAACAAACACACTGCCTACCAAGCTGGACAGCTCCACACCCAGCCCAGGGGCACCCACAGCCTTCCTTTTTTTGTTTTTGTTCCACGGCACGCTCATTTCTCCTCTTTGCTTGTTTTCCTGTCTGCACATTCCTTACCCTTCAGCTTTCCTTCTGGTTCACCTTCCCCCGTCATTTAAAAGAGACGAAGTTACTGAGTTATTATCTGCAAAGGGGACCACAGACAGTCTTTTCTTTTACTCTTGATGGAGTAGTTTAAGTCAGGGTCTCACTCTCTGTAGTTCAGGTTGGCTTCAAACTCACTATGGTCCTCTTGCCTTAGCCCCACAAGTTCTAGGACTACACAGGTGAACCATCTTGTCCAGCCAGGCCATAGATAGTCTTACGCCCAGAGCTCTGGTTTTCACCTGAAGCTGCTGTGTTCCTCTCTGTCCCCAGTGAACTGGCCATCCAAAACCATTTCCTCATGCCACAGAGGGGTTTGACTGAGTGCTAGAAGGACCTTTCCCCTGGAGCCTTACTTCCTCTTTTTGTCTAAGTCTGGTCACGACATTCATTTAAGGTTATTTTTTCTGGTAGGGCCGTCCTGGCTAGCACAGGGGAGCAAATAGTTTGCCTCAGAAGCTGAGTGCCAGTGTTGGTGTGAGTCACACATTCCAAGTACAGGAGGCGAGAGGCACGGCGCTTCGGGGGCCTGTCTGTCTCCCGAGTACGAGGCAAACTTAAGCCAGCTGTGGTGGGCTCGCCTTCAGGAACGAGCCGTCTCTTTATTAGTGGCAAACTCTTTGGTTTCCCTCTTCAGCCTTGCCACCTACCAACTACTCAAGGAGTTTGTGCAAACTGATGAAGACACACAGCCGTCCCTTTCTAAGGGAAAACAATTCAAACCAGGCAGTGATTCCTACCTCGGAATTTGTTGGGAGGGCTAAGAGACACACTTGCTGCAAAGGCCTCAGCACTGACCGATACCGGTAAGAGGTGAGCACCGTCTGGCCAGCCATGATGTTTGACTATTGCTTCCCATTGCTTCTCTAGAAATCTTGACCAGTTCAAAGCCTGGGATTTACAACCTGCTGGAACTTGGCCCAGCTACTAATCTAGAGACCTCGGGGGCAGCTGGATAAATGAATGAGTCCTCTGTTACCGGCTGAAGTGAAGCAACGGGGCAGGGCAGCCAGAAGCAACAAGGGAAGGTTGCTATCGGCGTTGTCTTCCTTGAGTGGCTGCCTGCTGGCTGTGCAAGGACTTGGGGAGAAGCTGAGGGTTCAGAAGCAGCTGGGATTTCTTACTGACTCTGTAGATGGGTCTCCGGTGAAACCGCAGAGGGGAGTTTTGACATGCTCTGTGCATCTCTGAGACAGTGCCAGAATTTTGTATGATTGCCATTTTTCTCCAAACACACACATAGGATGATCCCTTGTAACCCCAGATCCAGATAATGTAGGCAAGACTTTAGTACTTTGGCAGAGCGTGAGGACTAGACACAACTGTCCTTATGAAGATCCCAGTTGTTCTTCAATTAGATGGAAACCCGGTTCTGTTAGGGCTTGGTGCTGGGACTCAGGGCCTGACGATTTAAGTGTGAGGTGCACTGTGCAATCAGTCACGAGACTGGGTTTCTCTAGTCTGTTCCAGGCTCTGCCCAAGCTCCCAGATGTCCAGTCAAACTCTAGCACCGAGAGCCACACTGCCTACCCTACTTCTGGACAGTGGTGTTGTCTAGTAGGTCTAAGAGCCTGCAAATTAATCGGTTAAAACTGGTCATGTTGCTTTCTGTGCATTCAGAAAAACGGAAACCATAAAAACTCCTCAGAGAGACAAGATGTGGGTGATGTTTTCCTTTTTATTCTGTTCTTACTGCTTTGGTTGAATTTACACAAAAACACTTAAAACTCAAGAAAAGGAAAACCCGAGTTCTGTCATTTGGAGCAAGAATTTTTTTTTTTCCCCAGAAGTGTTATCTCCATCATTTTTGGCTGATTAAGCAACATTTCTTCTATTTCCTCTAGAGCTGGTGGTCCTGGCTTGCGCAGTAACATGTTTAGAAGCTTCAGGGAAACCTACTAGTGTAGTAAGGCTGACAAGAGGGAGCGCTCAGAACTGGATCCGAATAGAGCCCAAGTTCCTGCTGGTTTAGGAAACCATATTCCAAAAAGAATATAAGTTCAGGGAGCTGCTGATTTGAGTCACTGACAGAAAAATTCTAGGTTGCATATTTATTTACAAACGTAAAAGAAAAAAAAAAAAACACCTCAGTGATATTTTTTTCCCAGTCAGGTCACTTAGCCACTTCCAAAGAAACTATCAGAGACTTGCTGTCCTCACTGTCACAGGGACGTCTTCTGAAGAAGTACTGGGGCTTGCAAAAGTTCATGAAAGGAATCTGAAGCCCTCATGTCTTAGTTACTTACTCTCTATTGAGGTGATGAAACGCCAGGTCTAAGACAACTCATCAAAGAAAGCATTTCATTTGTGGGTACACGGTGTCAGAGGGTGGGGGTCCCCGGCCGTCATGGCAGGGAGCATAGCAGTAGGCAGGCAGGCATAACGCTGCAACAGTAGCTGAGGGCTCGCATCCTGAGACCCAACTACAAGGCAGAGGATGGCGGAGGGAGGAGCAGGAGAATGGGGAGAGGGAGCTAGATTTGTGTGAGTCTTTGGAAATTTCAAAGCCCCCCCCCCCCCGTGACACACCTCCTCAAACAAGGCCGCACCCCTAGGACGGCCATGTGCTGCTACTTACGTCAGCTTGACACAAACTAGAGTCATCTGAGAGGGGGGGAACCGCAACTGAGAAAAATGCTTTCGGAAGATTGGGCTGTAAGTAGGCAAACCTGTAAGGCGTTTTCTTAATTAGCGATCTGAGGGGGGAGGGCCCAGCCCATTGTGGGTGGTTTCAAGAAAGTAGGCTGAGAAAGCCTTGAGCAAGTCAGTAAGCAGCACCCTTCATGGCCCCTCATCAGCTCATGCCTCCCGATTCCTGCTTTGTTTGAGTTCCTATCCTGGCTTCCTTCAGTGATGAATTGTTGATGTGGAAGTGTAAGCCAAAGGAACCCATTCCTTCCCAACTTGCTTCTGGTCATGTGGTTTCATCACAGCATTAGTAAGCCTAACTATGGCACTTTTCCAAATAGTTCCACCAACTGAGGATCAAGTATTCAAACATATGAACCTGTGGAAACCACTCTCATTTGAACCACCATGATACCCTGTCATACATCTTGGAAGTTATTTCCTGCTTTTAGCCAGCCTGACCTGAAGAACTCAGTGCCATAAAAATGAATGCTATGACTAATCTTTTAAAACTGATTCCAGAGTCCACTTATGTAGCTAATGATTTCCTTTTCAAATCTGTTACCTCTGCTTCATCGTTTTTGATATTACTGTGGCTGATCTTGTAGTTGACCTTACCATCTACAAATCGTTTGGAGTTTTTTATTATCTTCTTTTAATTTCTTCACCTACAACTTATAGCTCAAAGGATTTAAGAGATTCCATGAAAGCCTACCATTTAGTTATTTCTCTTCTTTACTTCTGGTGACTCCGAGTCAGCTATAAATGCAAGCTCATGCATTCATTCAACAAACATTATTATGTAACATTGTTATCAAGGAGTGTACACTCAAAGAAAAAAACACAACAGATAATTGTACACAGTACACAAACAGCTTAAGGCAGGATGTGGTACAATGGAGGGGAATTTAAACGCAGCCTCTTTCAGACTTGGCACAAGCTGGGGGAAATTTGAGGCTGAGTCCAGGAAATGGGTGAAATAATTTTCGATCTGGGAGGGGCCAGCTAAATAGAAAGCACCGAATAAAGTGAAGGAGGTTAAGAGTACATACTTAACAAAGGCCATCATTGAGGTTTTTAGACACATGCTCAGAGCTTCTGTTGGAGATAGCCACTGTGACCACATGCTGAAGGCCTACTGTATGTGTGGTGGCTAGAAATATCCAGCAGTAGACAAAACCCAAGCACCCAGCAAGCAAAACCCCAAACCCTTGTCTTCACAGAGCTTCCGCAGAAACAGATGGTAAAAACACCAACGGAGAAGATGTAGATAGAAGGTTACAGCAGTGCTAAGAGCCATGCAGTAAAGGCCAGGGACCAAGAGGCAAATTTTGTTGTTTGTTTCATGGTACTGGGGTTTGAACCCAGAACTTTGTGTGTGTGTTCTATCATCAAGGCCCTCTTTAGACTTTTTTCATGAAATAGGGTCTCACTAAATTGTTCATGCTAGGTGTCAGCTCTGTCCCAGGCAGATTTGAATCTGCAAACTTCCTTGCTTCTCCCAAATAGCTGGGATTACAGGTCTGGCTTAGAGGTGCTGCTGCTTTTACAGTGGTGATCGGAGAGAGCCTCATTCTAAGGTCACCTGCAAGCAGAGGTCTCAAGCAAAGGCCTGAATCCTACCTTATGTGGTGGGAGAGTGCTCCAGGCAGCAGAAGCAGCAAGGCCAGAGCTGAGGTAACAGCTGAGACTCAGAGTGAGTGTGCTCAGAACGCTTGGGGACAAGACTGGAGGTCAGTGAACTGGAGCCAAATGAGACAGAGGTATGGTGCAGCCTTATCAGGGACTCCAGCTGATTTGAGATTTTACTCTGTCTGATTGCCACATTATTTGCCCCAGAGGTTGTCTCCCAGTTGGAAAACTGCCTCCCATAGGGCTGAGGGTGCAGCCCAGTGCCAGAGAGTTTGACCCACATGCCCAGGGCCTTGGGTCCAATCCCCAGAACCTTTTTACTCTTATTTATCACGTGTGTGTGTGTGTGTGTGTGTGTGTGTGTGTGTGTGTGTACAACTTCTGGAGGTGGTTCTCCTGCTGTGGGCTCTGGAGCTGGAGCTCAGGTGTCAGGCTTGGGAACCACTTTCAGCTTCTGAGCCTCTCATCACTGTAATGCAACAAACCAATTCTTGAACAAACATCCAGATTTGGTTTTAGATATAAAGTACTAATTCTGATAGTTAGCCCTTCAACTTTATGACAAATATAAGTTTGTCAAACTTTTTCAAAATTCTCTTTGTGTGTGTGTGTGTGTGTGTGTGTGTGTGTGTGTGTGTGTTAGGGATGGAATCCAGAGCTTTGGCAAGCTCTTTGACCACAGAACTTTGTCCCTATCCCAAATGACTTTTTAACTTTAAATTCAAACACTTTACCATAGATCACATAGATCTGCCATTGGTATGTATTCTCTTTTCACCATTCATTCTCTATTTTGCATTGGGTTTCCTTTCTGTTTCTCCAGTGTGCATTTTTCTCTGTCTTCTCCTCTTTTTTTTTTTTTTTTTTCTGTGTTTTCTCAGGTCAGGTATCATCTTCTCAGAGGTCCACCCATCTAGAGGGACTCCAGCTGCAGTTGCCATAAACAAGGCTTTTATTTCCTTCATGGTATTCCTCTTCGTCACTGTAACCCTTTAAAAATATGCACATTGTTCATCTCCCAGAGGAGCTGGTAAATTGCACGGTAGCAGAAACAGTATCTCATTTACTCTCACAGTCTCACTACCTTGTCCAGTGTTTCCTACATCATTAGCAGTACGCAAAAGATTTTGTTAAGTAAATCACCACGTACGCTTACATTCAAGAATAGTCCTTGGCAGACAACACCTTGGGCACCAGGGGTTTTTACCCTAAAGCCAGGTACTTGTCTACATGTAACAGCCTCTCAGACATCCTCAGACCTGTGGCACTGTTTTCCCACCGCTCACCTCCAGGCTGCGCGACAGTGGTGGCGGCGGCGTGGACATGGAGAGATCTGTTACCTAGCTAGCTTCCACCTCTACCTCAGGACAGAAGAGCCGCTTCTCCTAACCTCCAGCCAACGGAGAGGAGCTTTCAGGGAAATGCTTGGCGACTTTGACAGCAACTCCCAGAACCTGAGAGAATACAGGGACTTTACTGAGATATCCAAGTTCCCAGGAAAGAGAGAAAAGGCTTTGTGGGTTTAGAAAACACCGTGGATGAGCTTCGCTTTTACTAACTGTCACTCTGTAGATGTACTCATTTTCCCCAGGGGAAAAAAAAAAGTGTACTGAAGTTTGCCATTTGCTTTGGTGTATACCTAAAATAAGATGGTTTAATAGGTAGGCAGAGGTAAAGCTGACTAGATAGCCATAGGATAAGAAAGTTTGAAAAAATGCCTTAAAGTTTGATGGGAGGGATTTTTAAAAATTTTTTTTTAATTTATTTTTATTTTTTTCTTCACAATTTATTCATTATATATCCTGATTGAAGCCCCCTCCCTCAACTCTCCCCAGTTCCACTCTCCCTCCCTCTTCCCCTCATCCCCTTCCCCTAGTTCACTGAAAGGGGGAGTTCTCCACCATTGCCATCTACCCATAGCTAGTTAATTCTCATCAGGACTGCCTGCGTCCTCTTTCTCAGTGGCCTGGCAAGGCTGTATCTTCAGGAGCGAGTGATCAGAGAACAGTCAACTGAGTTCATGATAGAGGCAGCCCCTCCCTCAGAGATCCATATGGAGACTGAGCTGCCAATAGGCTACATCTGAGCAGAGTATCTAGGTCCTCTCCATGCATGGTCCTCCAATGGTGCATCAGTCTCTGCAGGACCCCCTGGGTTCAGATCTTTTAGCTTTGTTGGTCTCCTTGTAGGACTCCTCTCCCCTCTATTTCCCTCTAATCTCACCCCCTCTCTTCCTTCATAAGACTCCCTGCGCTCTGCCCAAAGTTTGGCCCCGAGTCTCAGCATCTGTTTTGATCCTTTCGGAGGACCCTCTATAATAGGCTCCCATCCTGTTTTTTCTCTTCCACTGCTTCTGGTGTCTATTCTGTTTGCCGTTCTAGATGAGATTTAAGCATCCTCCCTAGGGTCCTCCTTAGTGTTTAGCTTCTTTAGATCTGTAGATGGCTATCCGGTATTGTATGACTCATATCTGCTTATTAGTGAGTATATACCATGCCAGTCTTTCTGTTTCTGGGTTACCTCATTTAGGATGATCTCTTCTAGTTCCATCCATTTCCCTCAAATTTCATGATTTTCTTATTGTTAATAGCTGAGTAGTACTCCATTGTGTAGCTATACCACAATTTCTGTGTCTATTCCTCCGTTGAGGGACATCTAGGTTGTTTCCAGATTCTGGCTATTACAAATAAAGCTGCTATGAACATAGTTGAGCAAATGTCCTTGGGTATCTTTTGGTATATGTGTAGGAGTAGTATAGCTGGATCTTGAGGTAGCACTATTCCCAATTGTCTGAGAAAGTGCCGGATTGATTTTCAAAGTGGTTGTACAAGTTTGCACGGACGGGAAGGGATTCTGAAAAAGGGTTCCATCTCAAAAGGCTGCCTGCTTGAGTCCCCCAGGGCATGGACTGAGAGTGCCCATACCTCAGAAGCTGATAGCCTTTGATTTCTTCAATACTTACCAAGCACTTGTAATATGCTTGGCATTGGTGTGGCTGGTGAAGACACTACAGCATGTGAGGGAAATACCGGATAGAAAAAGAGACGTTCGAGCAATCACTGGAAACAAGGATAGTATTTTATATCTTCATAAAGACCAGGTTACAATGTTGTGTGCATTTGTTAGAACAAGATTTGGCTGCAACTACATATCGTTTGTGGTAAAATTTACATCTGTTGACATGCACACATCTTCTAAAAAAATATATTAATTATTTTTTAATTAAATTCTTTTCACGAAATATATTTTGATTATTTTTCCCTCCCCCAAATCTTCCCAGATCCTTCCCATTTCCCTACCCATGCAACTTTGTTCTCTTTCTTTCAAAGAAAAAAAGATAAAACACACACACACACACACACACACACACACACACACACACACACACACATACCATGTTGGTTTTTTGAAACAGGGTTTCTTTTTGTAGCCCTGGCTGTCCTGGAACTCACTCTGTAGACCAGGCTGAACTCAGAGATCAGCCTGTTTCTGCCTCCCAAGTACTAGGATTAAAGGCACCAGCCACCACCTCCAGGACTATTTTCTTAGCCTCCCACCACTCTCACCCTCACCCTCAGCAGATAACCTTGCATTCTATTTTAAGGAGAAAACAAAAGCTACTAAACCTCATCTTTTTAACTCTGGACACTAAGCTTAGAGTAAGTACAACTCTAGCCATAAGGTATCTTTTCTTCCTTTCCTTCTGTCACATTGGACTGTCTCTACTTCCATTGGAGGTCAGTTTCTTTTAGTGGTTTTTGTATCCTGCATCTCCAAATTCCTCAGAGAGCTTGTTCATATGTTTCTCTGTCTGTCTGTCTCTCTCTGTATGTGTGTTTTGGTGCCCTGCTAGGGGTTGAACCTATGTCCTCATGTATGCTAGGCATGGAGGCCACCACTGAATTATATCTCCAGCAACCTGTCCCCTTTTATTCTTTATTTTGAACTAGAATGTTAAATTTCAAGCTAGCCTTTGCCTAACTATCTAGCCCAGGCAGCCATAAGCTTGCATAATTCCTACCAAGCAGCTGGAACAGTGACCTCAGTTCCATTACAGTGCTTGCTTGATCTGTTTAGACTTTGTTCTTTCAGACCCACCTTCTCTGGTTTCAATCCCCATCCTTACTGAACTTCTTTGTCACAATATGTCTCTTTTGGAAGCACTTGCTGTGTGTGTGTGTGTGTGTGTGTGTGTGTGTGTGTATCTTGCCCTCACCGTGTCTTATTAATTTCTGTACCTCCAGAATTACCATTGTACTTGACACCTTGAATATATTAACATTTGTTGATAAATGAAATAAGTCATTTGTATCACTTGCAAATGATGCAAATATATCACTTCTTTGTTTTCTTCATAGATTTAATATTTTTTCCAACCCCCATAGCCATCCTTTTTAGGATTACATTAAATTAATATGGTACTGTGACACTTGTTTCTGTAATTCTTGTAATTTACATGTATATTAGACTTAGAAGAGTCTCAGCAAGAACAATTTCACTCACAAAAATCATATAATGTGGAAAGAAATTTAGAAGTTCTGCATTTAAATTTCCTCTTGCAGATCCTTGGAAGAAGGGGGAAACCTCAAATACTATGGTACATTTGTGACTTTTTACTCACATGGGGGTGTCTCGCAGCTAAAGACCACCAGAAGGGACACGGTTCATTTCATCTTTCTGTTGGGAAGGAGGGTGAGCATCTGCTGGCTTATGTAACTACCTTATATAAATAGCTTCGTTTTGTGGAACAACCTTAAATTCCTTCTGCAGTCACTGAATCCCGAGCAAGGGTGTGTGCTAGACTCTAAATGTAACATTGCACGGCTTGCACATTTTTAACGCAAATGCGTGTGCAATTAAAATAAAAGTGTGTATGTGGCGGAAGAATGAAACCAAACACAGGAAACTTTCCGTGTGCAAGCATAAATGATTCTTCACCATGTTGTTTGCATCCCAGCCTTCGTATGTCTTCTTGACATATTCGGCTTCCAGAACAGCTTGGTGAGGAACTTCACCAGCCTCTCCTGGCAGATTCATAACCTGGGCTAACCAAAAAGGCAATTCTAGGCCTTACTACCCTGTCCTGAAGTGTGATGACGAAGCAGTTTTCTTAGCCTTTTCTTTCGCTTTTCTGGACCTTGATCCGCTCACCCATGACCCAAACGGTAGCCAAGTCTATTCTCTTTCTTTACTGAGGTATATATAGTTCAGCCGATTCACTTTATCAGGCCAGGGCTCTTCTGGAGAGCTTGTGTGTTGGAGGCTAACTCCCCAGAGGTGTCTTAACAGCAGGATCCAGTTTCGAGACTGACTCTGTCTTTAAGGAGTTGATGATCTGAGGATTAAAAGGAACACAGGGAAAGCAGAGGAGTGGATAATCACTTCTTGGATAGTTATTCTGATTCTGGTACAAATGGGGTTTGAGATGGCTAGAAAGAACCTGGAATTGAGGCTAGATGTGAGTCCGCACCTGGATAATGACGTTAATTAATCATTTTTGGAGCTTTTTAACAGGGCTTCTTTTCCACGGCTACTCTCTGTGTGCATTTATGTGTGTGCTTTTCTGAGGGCAAGACTGTTGTCTATTTTTTTCAAAGTCCAGGCAGGATCACAGGTCTAGTGAGCAGCTACAAGCTTTTCCAACATCCCTAGTTGGTTTTGGCTCCTGAAGAATTTCTGAGGTCCCGGCAAACTGAACACCGGCGCCCCGGGTTCGAGGCGGCCCAACTCACCTAGTTAAACCACGCTGGGAGGAGTGTAGCTTGGGACACCCACCTAGGCAGTGCCCTTGGCCTTGGCCGCCCGCCAGCTCCCCCAGTTCCGGTCGCTCCCTGCCAGTCCCCGCCTCCCCCTCCCCGCCCCCCGCGCGCCTCCATTTCCTACTGCGCCTCGGTCCTTTCGGCCCCGCTCGGCTTCCGTCCCAGATGATCCCTCCCCGGGGCGGCCGCCGCCGCCTCCACCGCCGCGAGCTGGAGCCGCCTCCCCGGCCAGTGGCGTAGCCGAGTCGGCGTCGGGCCGGCGGTACGGAGCGGACGGAGTCCGGCGGGACCGAGCGGGGGGCCATGGCGAAAGCGGCCCGCGGCGCTGCGCACACCGACTAGAGCCGGCGCCCGTCGCCGGCGCCATGGACCGAGCGCCGGCCGAGCAGGTACGCGAGCTCCCCGGCTGCCCCCGGGCCTCCGGGCCGGCCGGGCCGCCTCCGCTGGAAGGCCGGGAGAGGTGGACCGCGGCCGGTCCGTGCTCGGCGGCGACCAGCGTCGCCCTTGTTAACGTTCTGGAGTGTATTCCTTTTTGTGAAGAGGCTACCGTGGTTTCCCCTTGCTTTCCTACCTAGTTATTTTGCAAATAACTATCCTTTTTGAAAACGGAGCGAGAGTTCATTTTGAGCCCATTTTCGTATGCGCACAGTAGTTCCATCAGTGCCCTCTTGAGTCTTTGATTGCATCGAATTCTTGCTGGAAGTGCCGGGAGGAAGAGCTAATGACAGTGTGAAAAATAACTTAAGAGAATAATGTCATGCTTCCTCCTCCCCCTCCCCCCAGCGTTTTACAGCTTCTCTGGAAACGACTTAATTTGATTGAGTCTAATTTTTGTTCACTGCCGAGTCTCCTCTCCCAGGGCCTTGGTCAGTCAGTGACATAATTGAAGGGAGAAGGAACACGGATGACTTACTTGCCTGTTAGTTTTGCGAATAGTTAATTAACTCGAACAAACGACAAGCCATCTCCCAAGTTCCTGTATATGCCTGTGTGTAGTTAATGACAGTTTTGATTTTGAATTGCCCTCTTTTCAATTTTTTTCCCCCTAGATCTTTTAGGGGCGATCTTCCTGCCTCAGCACTTTGCACAGAGCCTTGCCACACAGACTTTAATTTAAACGGAACGAAAAGCTTCATGCGAATACAAGTCTTTTTTTTTTTTCATTAAGGAGTGCAAATTACCGAAGGAAAAATTGATGCTGGACGTCTTGGTAAATACACACTTTGCTGTGGCCCAGAGTATTCTGTTACAGCTTGTAGCAAATTTAGTTAAAACGTTATTTGTGAAAATAATTCTGAAAAAAAAAAAAAATCAAACCTTGACAAAGGAAAAGGACATTTCCTTGCATGTGCGTCTGTAATGAAAGGGTGGGACGTTTTGGTCCTTCATGGACACTCAGGAACCAGTAATGCATGCGTGTACTAACAGCGCCTTTCATCTTAGAGGAAATGTAATTACCTATTTAGGTGGCAACATTTAGCATAGCTCTCTGCGTGTGATTATCCTAAGAGCAACTGTACCAGACTATTTAGAGAGTCGCCTCCTCTGTCATCCGTCAAACTCCACCATCTCCTAAAACCCTTGGAAGTCCAAGAGCTAGAAGAAAGCCATGTGGAAGTATTTTACATCGAAGGTGATTTGTTTCCCTCCAGTACCTCTTGCTTCAGCCTGGCCTGCAGTGGGAGAAGGACTAAACAGTATTTAGATAGGTAAAGAGCCCTCAAGAAGTATTTGTGGTATGTGCCAAATTCCTACCCCCCCCCCAATGTTTTGGTTTGGCTTATAGTCAGAATTTCCGAAAATGCCCAGAGCTTTAACTGTTGTAGTGCCTAGCAGTTCACGTAAGTTAGTTTTTTTTCATAATTGTACGCATAGACTTGTTGCATTTCGAGTTAACCTAATTAATAAATCCTTGGAGGACTGCACAAGGGTAACTTAAATCTAAACTTTTGTATCTGAAGGCATTAATGCCATATTTATAATTCATCGTTCACATAAGCTCTCTTTATGAAAAGATATGTCTTGTCCATGTGTATAAGGAGGAAGTCATTGTTGCTCTAGTGCTAGATGGATAGCCCTCACTGAGTTCATCTTACAGCCAGAAGCGCCTCTCAGGTGTGTCCTCTTTTACCAGGTGTATCAGCTCAAAATAAATAGCTCAAATGTTAACTGCCAGAGTCACGAGGTAAATTTACTTGTATAGTGTGGATGTAGAGGTCAGAGGTCAAGCAAAATTGGGCAGGTATTGTCCTCAGTTACTCTTTACCTTACTTTTGTGACACAGAGCTCACTGATGGAGCTAGACTGGCTGGCCAGCAAGCCCCAGGGTCCTCCTGCCTCTCCCTGGCAGCTCTGGGATTACAGGGCCCTACCTCTGCACTGGCTTTTTCACTGGGTGCTAAATTCAAGTCTTTGTGCTCCCACAGGAACTTTACTGATCTGCCTGCCTCCATGGCCTCTCCTTGCTCAGTAATACTAATGATGATGATAATAAAGCTGTGTAAAGGGATGTGAGGAATGAATTATGAATTTCATTTGTTTATAGAGATTCAGGGTCTGTTTTTAGGAAACCTAGGACTGTTTTGGAATTTTTAAATAAATAATGAGCGTGGAAGTGACAGGACCCTGAGGTTCACAGGCTGTTTTATAGTGTCCCAGTACTCTAAAGTCATCTTAACTTCAGTGCATTCGGTACAGTCTTCTAGAAGGATCTACAGAAATCACTGATTATTCTCCTCTTTCATTCCTAGAAACACAAGTGCACTGAATGCCTGGCACTTGGTGTAGTTTTGTCACAAATAAGAATGTAAAACTGGGCTGCTGAGGTGGTTCAGTGGGTAAAAGCAGTTGCCACCAAGTCTGCAGACCTGGAACCTGGGGAGAAAGGAAAGAACAGTTCCCGAAAGCCTCCTAGCCACATTTCCATATACACACCACACATGCACGTGAACAGATACAAAATTGTGTTAACTGTGTGTAGCGACACTCCAAACTCAGCGCATAGCCAGTTTTCCGCATCTGCGTGCTCCACCTCTCAGACAAGCAGCTGGGTCAGCAGTACTTTGCGGGAAAAGTTGAGTCTGTACTAAACATGTGCAGGCTTGTGTCCTCGTGCCCTAACCAGCACAGCATAGGAGCTACTTACGTAGCCCTTGGATTTGGTAACTGCTGTAAGTAGCGGAGAGACAGATACACAGCACACATGTGCCTGCCCTGTCTGTAAGTACCACGCTAACTCCAGACCTGCGCATCCGTGGAACCCGCCTTGGGCAGTGAGGGACAACTGTAATGTAAGTGTTCCGATAAAACCTTTGTTTTCCGGTCACACAACTGACATTTTCACGGGAAGTTAACAGACGTACTGTATTTTTAGAATAATACTCTTAATCAGAGAGTGTGTTCATTTAGAGAAAACATTTGGAGATTTAAAAAGATATTTCAAGCCCTTATGTCAAAAACAAAACAAAACAAAACAAAAACCAAAATGACAATTCATTAGAAAAATATTAGCTAAATACCAAAGGTCAAAAACAGACAAAAAATAGGATGATAGGTTATTAGAAAAGCGTAACCACATTATCACCTGTAAAACTATGAGGCATGACTGCAGTTGTGTTCTGACACAGAAGTGTAGTCATTAATACTCTGTGTTATGTAGTTTAAAAGGAAATAAATTATCCATCCAAGGCAAGACGTTGGGGGAAAAACTTATGTAAACCAAGAAAGAAAATGAGTGTAAAAGCAGAAATTGATGTTAGATACTATGAAAATTAATATTACATGTTAAAGGGTGCTTTTTTTTTTTTTTTTAATAAAACACCATCAAGTTGTATAGACAGTAGTAGTCCCGTGGAAAAGTGTGTGGGTTGGGAGGTCAGTGGGCTCTACTGTGTAAACCCCTGCCCGTTTCCTTGGTGTCCTCTGAAGTCTTGAACACTGACGCTTGCTGCAGTTTTTCTTGGCAAGCGGTTCACTCTTAGACAGCGGAGCCAGCAGGTGTCCGAGGCTTCATTCATCCTCCCCTAGCACTTGGTTTATCTGTACATGAGGTGTGAGAAGCCCTTAGTGGTTGATGCATTTCCACCTTAACATGGGGTGTGGAGGTTCCATTGTCTCTTCCTGTGGGTGTGTGGTACATGCTCTGAAGTTTCTCTGTGGGAGAATGGCTCATTATGTTCTACTTCAGTTTTGACTTTAGGTGGGTGTCACTTTTCTGTCGCTTAATCTGGGAGATTATTTGCATTCTCTCTGAGGCTTCTCTGAGGAGTTGAGCTTGCATTCTCTGCTGCTGTGTGCTTCTGAGTGCTCTCTGCCTGTGTTCCTTGCCTGCCTTGGTACAGTGCCTTTGGAGCTCCTGACCGTGTGGTTGTCATCTAGGCCCCTGTGGTCCCACTGAACTACTTAAGGATGCTCTGATAGCATCCTTGCCTTTCTAGATTATTTGTATAACTGACATTTTATTATTGACATTTGCTTTAATAGGTACAACAATAAAAATAAGTGAAATGCATAAGTGTTTTAACAGGTAGAATTAGATTTTTCATTGATTTAGGAAATTCTGAAATAATGTGTAAAAGATAATTTTACCACTGATCTTGGTGTTTGAAGCAGACAGAAATGTAAGAATGGTTATACAGTCATTGTAGTTCACACTTTATATCTTTTATTACTTTTCTTATGTATATGAGTGTTTTGGCTGCATGTACGTCTGTGCACATATGCATGCCTGGTGCCTGTAGGGACCAGAAGAGGGCATCGGACACCCTAAAACTGGAGTTACAGACAGTTGTGAAGCTCTGTGTAGTTGAACCTGGGTCCTCTGGAAGGGCAGCCGGTGCTCTCAACTGCTGACCGTGTCTGCATCCCCTACTTGCATTTTCCTTACAGTAAGATAACAGTTCACTTCTGTAAAATTTATTTTTCTCACAATGCAGGTAATAAGGGGTTGGAGAGATGGCTCAGTGGTTAAGAGAGCATAGGACTCCTCAGTGCACCCAAGTTCAACTCCCAGCACCCACATAGGGTGGCACACAACCACCTTAAACTCCAGCTCCACAGAACTCTACCCCTCTTGCTGCACATAACCACAAATAGTCATACATACATATGTATGACTGAAAAGGAAAGAAACCTTTAAATACATGTATGTAAGTCTATAGATCATTATCTTGATGTAGTGGGGCAAACCTATGAGAGAATGAGGCAGGAGGATCATGAGTTCAAGGCTAGTTTGCGAATAGTGAGACACTTTTTAAAAATAGCAATAAAAATTAGTGACTAAAACATGGACATTCAAGTTGAGGAATAATATGTCAAGTAACTAGTCTAAATTTTCAATATTGTCAAAGACACTTTTCTTTGATTTTTATTAAAAATTTACATTTTGACATTGGATTTTAAAGCATTGTTTGCCTTCAGCATTGCTTTTTGGGCTGTTTGTTTAGATGTATGGCAGATCTTTGAAGGCTCCAAAGTCACATGTTCGGAGAACATGTAAAGCTGGAACTGTAGGGGAAGCTGTCGGTCTGTTCCTTCTGGTGCCGTCTTCTGCCTGTGCATCTGCTGACTACAGCGGTTTCTCTTTTTCTTTGCTAAAAAACAAAGGGTTATTTCAATGTTTGTGACCTTCTTTGTTGAACTTTAGTATCTAACACTGCTTAGAGCAGAAACCAGTACGAGCCTTAGTCTTCAGAGATGCATTCATGTGTGCGTCTCTTCACGTGTGCATGTGTGTGCCTGAACGCCTGTGTGCACACAGCAGCTTAAGTAGCCAGACATTCTGAACAAGTTACCTGGGGTCATAACATGTTTATACAAAGTACAAATTAGCCGTGGGTAAAGTTTGTTGCAACTTTGATCTGCACAAGAATTTGAATTTGTTACCAAAGTAGTTGCTTTGGGTTTTTGTTTGTTTGTTTGCTTGTTTTAAGATTTACTTATTTATTATGTATACAGTGTTCTGCCTGCACGTACACCTGCAGGCTAAAAGAGGGCACCAGACCTCATTATAGATGGTTGTGAGCCACCATGTGGTTGCTGGGAATTAAACTCAGGACCTCTGGAAGAGCAGCCAGTGCTCTTAACCTCTGAGCCTTCTCTCCAGCTGCTGGCTGCTTTGTGGTTGATGACTTTGTTGTTGGTTTTTGTAGGGGGCACAGAAGAGGAGTCAGGAAAGCTTTTTATAGTGAGTTACTATGACTCCTTTCTTCATTATAGACTCTTCTGTGTACTCATAGTCCTTGCTTTATGAAACACTAATAAACATTAGTCCAAATTCTTACAGCTCTTCCATGTTGAGGACTCTGATCTTTCAAGGTTATCCAAAAAGTTACATCTTAGTGTAATTAGGATCGGATTACTCCTTTTTGTGTGTATACATATAAACTTTGTAGCATGAGTTTTCATAATCTGCACTGTTGTTGGAAGTCAGTTTCTTTTTCTGAGTAAGAAGTCATCTGTTGGTATGTTGTATATCAGTGTTTAGCTTTAATGGGTGGCTGGGTGAAAATGGCCATCTCTCTAACACTTGCCGGTATTTGGCCTGAGTTGTATCTCAGGAAACCATCCGTAGCTCTCATAGTCACAAGATGTATGTGTTCTTGCTCCTTCAGGGTTGGTTAGTGGTGTGAATGCAGACTCCATGTGCAGTGGGGCAGGTTGGGAGGAGGGGTGGGGTTGGTACTGCTGTGGCTGCAATCTTCCCACTGTAACAGGACTTTCTCAGATGTGCCCCGGACAGTTTATGGGTCATTTGGATTTTCTAAGTAACTCCTTGCCTTCACATTTTCATGCATTTATTATTTCTTTTATAATTAAAGAGACCTATTTTTTTTTGTGGGACCTTTTATCAAACGTCACCTTAATGAATTTAGTAAGAACATTTAGTAGTCGTCATTAGGACTATTATTTTCTTAAGGTAATTGTTTTGAGTGGTTGAAATGTTGTCTTGCATTTCACCAACCTTGTTTTATTAGAAAAGTGTTTAGTATTTTTTAGTTTGTAAATTTACATAGTTAACATTCTGACTTTAAAAAAATATACCATAGATTTTTGTTGTTGTTTGTTTTTGAGGCATTCTTTAACCCAGGTTGGCATTGAATTCTGTAGCAGAGGTCAGATGATTTTGAACTCATGATCCCCCTGATTTTCTACCTCTCAAGTGCTGGGATTCCAAATGTGTACCACCTTGCCCAATTCATGTGGTGCTAGGAACTGAACCTAAGGCTTCACGCCTGCTAGGTAAGTACTCTGCCAACTGAACTAGACTTCCAGTCTCTCCCAATCTCCTCCCCCCCTTTTTTTTGGGGGGGAGACAGGGTCTTGTTATATCCTGGGCTGATTGGAACTCACTAGTTTTCCCAGGCTGGTCTCAGGCTCATGGCAATCCTCCTGCTCCAGTCTTATGAGGGCTAGGAATAAAGGTATGAGCCCCTGTACCCACCTCCTGTAGCCATTATGTTTTAAAAACTTAAATTTGTTAAATAAAACTTGTAGAAAATTGCTGAAATCAATGAATAACTTGGTAACAAGTTGAATGGCTTTTAAGTTCCTCTAATTAAGATACAGAACTTTTCAGGGACCCCTGAGTCTCCAGGTTCCTCTACGCAGTCACAGCTCCATTCTCTCTAAGAGTGTGTTTCTGTCTGGATAGTTATGGAGCTTATTTTCTTAATATTTTTCCCCGTTTATATTTTTCCAGAGTAGAGTTTTATAGGCTTTTAACTGTCTAGAACTGTATTACAGGAAAGATACACAGGAACCAAGGAGACTAAGATGGAAGTCCACGTTAGGGTCACATTGGTGTGTTCTGCTGTCTACTGGGAAAAGTTACTCTCCAAAGTTACTCTTAATTTTTTCTCCTCCAAGTTTAACTATTAAACATGATTTTCCTCTTATGTTTTTGACTCATCTTAGCCATTTCTCTTCATTGTAATTTAATGATATGGAACTTAATTTCCTGCAGTGGGCAGAAATAGACTACTTTTTCAACTACTCAAAGAAATGTAATTTTTTTCAGAACTTGAGCTGAATGACTTAGCCCCCTTACAAAATTAGCAAGAAATACAGTTCTGTCCAAAGAGCTAGATTTCTTACTACTATTTTATTTTTCGATCTGAGGTGTGAGTTTCTTATACTCTTGATTATTTTAGCAGCTCGATTGCATAAGAAATGATTTCACTGCAGTGTTGACTTTTGAGAGGCCCTTTCTTGTTTTATTGGTTGTTTGCTTACTTCAAATTGATGTTGTTCCTTCCACCTGTGCTGTGGGTATTGTTTGTAGAGACTCTTTATAAGTGCCAAGTTTGCATGCGCTGTTCATTTGTAACCCATGCTTTCTGTTTTCTCTCTGAAGAATGTCAAGCTTTCCGCTGAAGTAGAGCCATTTATCCCTCAGAAGAAGAATCTGGAAGCCTTTGTGCTCCCTATGGCTCTCCCAAGTGATGATGGAAGTGTTTCTGCTGTCGAGCCAACTCCAGTCCCCAGTTACCTGATTACCTGTTACCCGTTTGTTCAGGAGAGCCAGCCCAACAGGTAATTTCTTCATTCTTTATTGGTGGGGGTATAGAACTTGGCAAAGTACATTAGTCTTTTTCTTCTGCAGCTTTCAAACTTTAATTACTTATTTGTGTTTTGTAAGAGGAAGTAAACTATGCGGAAATTTGAAAGCTGTCAACATGTATTATTTTCTTATTCTTTCTAAGATGAAATGGATTTTTTTTCTGAGTACGTCAATGAAATATATTGACGTATAGTGAGCCAAGGCATATGTACAACGTAAACCATTTTTTGAGATTAGGTACTTAATCTCATGACTGCCAGGATGGAGTCTGGCACTAGAAGAAAACATGAGGGACAGACGTTGAGGTGTCATAGTTGGTGAGTATGCACATCTGCTGGTTTTCCTAATCTGGCAAACTTCCAGCAGCTCAGATAGCATGAGCCTGGTGGCACCTAGAGTAGGACGTGTGATTGTCGCAGTGTGCTTGCTGACCCTTGCAGCCATCTGATAGGACTCTCACTGCTGCACTTTATTGATTGACACATAGATGCACTTTCAGCCCGTTTCCAGTTATGCCACATACAGGAAACTGCATTTCTCGGCACCGTGGAATAAATGGTTGAAGCTCCATGGCTTTGTGCCTCTGCACAATCGTCTGTGGGCCAAAGCACTTCCACATGTCCACAGCCCCTTGTGGCACACATAATTCTGGATGTGTGATTCGTGAGGCCACCAGACGACCCTGTGAAAAAGTCCTAGTCCAAGGGCAGCGTCTTGCTGGTGTTCTGTAGGAACTGAATACAGGACAAAGGTATCAGGGAAGTCTTCTTCCTAAAATTTTTGGACATGGAGCTTTAGTTGCCAAGGAGAGAAGCCAGGATAAGACCTGAGTTGGCTAAATGCTTAGGGTAAGGAAAGGTGTTGGGGGCCTCTATGTAAGGATCATAATACCCACAAGCATAGTTGTGGGCATGCTCACAGACTGTGAGCTGTAGACGGGAGCTAGGGGTTTCTCTTTTAGGCAAACAGATCTTGAAGAGCTTGAGCGCAGGTTTGCAAACAGTAAAGGGATGTGGAATGCACAAGCTCGCAGGCTGGATTCCTTTATACTCTCAGGCCCATTGTTACTACACGTGCAGGTCATCTCTAGTGACAGCAAAGAAACTTGGTGATATTAGGTTAGCCCTTCCCTAGAATTATTGTGAAGGCACTGTTCTGTATGTCTTTACTGTTGGTTCTGCTTTAACTATTACTCTTAGACTCATCAATAGATTTTCTTTCTGTTTTGTTTTGTTTTGCAGACAATTTCCTTTATATAATAATGATATACGATGGCAGCAGCCCAGCCCAAGCCCTACTGGACCCTACCTTGCCTACCCCATTATATCTGCTCAGCCACCTGTTTCCGCAGAGTACACCTATTACCAGCTGATGCCGGCCCCCTGTGCCCAAGTTATGGGCTTCTATCACCCTTTCCCTGCACCTTACTCCAGCACCTTCCAGGCTGCAAACACTGTCAATGCCATAACCGCAGAATGCACAGAGCGTCCAAATCAGCTGGGGCAGGCCTTCCCGTTGTCAAGTCATCGGAGCAGGAATGGCAATAGAGGGCCAGTAGTGCCAAAAGTGAGTGGCCACTTTCTTTGTGTGTGGTTTTTAAATAAAATATTTCTGTTGTTAATGCTAGTAAAAGTAATTTACTACTGTACCCATTGGCCTTTAATGCTTAATTTGCTGCAAGTAGTCATCATTTATAGAAAGTATTATAGGCATATTATTTTAAAAACAATTTTTTCTTGTGATAGTCATTGTCCCTCACTCTTGATTGATAATGTAATTTCAAGTCATCTTCATGATCATTCAGAGAGTTTTGCATAAACATAATGTACAATTATTTTTAAGTTATTTTAGCTTAGTTCTAAAATTGCACAGTGGCAATGCCAACATTTAAATGGATCATGTGGTTGAATGTTAATGTACCTCAAGCTGTTCCAGTCTTGTGAAATCAGCAGGAGAATGAAAAATAACCTTAGTGGTTCCTCAGATCCCTCCAACCTCAATGTCTATCTTCTGAATTGTTAGTAGGAACAGCAGTTGTAAAACACAAATAAGTGACGAAGCCACTTCTGTGCAAGGCCAGCACTTGGCTTAGGTTTTAGATAGATAGATAGATACATACATACACACACACACACACACACACACACACACGATGTAAAGTTAATCCTGGCTGCTCTTCCACTGAGGGCTTATCCTGAAGCTCTAAGAAAAGCGTGTCTATAATCAGTGAGTGCTGTTGCACTTGTGGAAGACATTTCTCTGCTGTTACGACCATTGAGAACTGTCACTCCCTCCAGAGTCTGTTAGTTAATTTCCTCAGTAAAAAAGGCTTCACTGCCTTTTCACATAATTTTTAAAAATTAAAAACAAGTAGCAGAAATTATTTTGAAAAATATTTGACTTGGAAACATTGTGGGTCAAGGGTACTCTTCTTTGGTACTGCCAAGAATGAAAGGAAATAGGTACTAAAAAGCAAGATAGTAGTATATAATTGGGTGTTGAAAGAAAGAGATTTCTCAGAATGCCTTCCCAGCAGTTTCAGAAATTTGAAGTTAAATTCAGAGTACTAGTGTGTAAATTACTATTGAGGAATAATACTCTCATTTTGTAAAAACTGAAGAAAGAAATCAGCTTTTAAATATGTTTTTGTTTAGACTCCAAGACAGAAATATTTTGCTCATCTTTCTTATGAGCCTAAATTTAGTATTAGGGTTAACTTTTTATGCTTTTATTACCTTTTAAAGTAAAAATGTATAACCCTTCATGTGGCAGTATTAACACCTTGTTAATTGTAAATAACTGATTTAAAAAAAAATGTAAGTGAAAGCTAAAATGAACTCAGATTTTACTAATCATAGTGTTACTGGTTATCTAGAAATACGTGTAAATGTGCATACGGCACACTGCTTAGTCTCTGAGGCTTTCAGTGATGAATTCCACAAACCAGCTAAGAACCACTGATTTATGGCGTACATTTAGGCCTTTTGTAATGGATGTGCAGTTTATGCTTAATATATTCACTCATTCACTGCTTTTTTTTTCTTTTTCTTTTGTGTGTGTTTAAACTTAGCCACAGCTTTTACAACAACATATAAAAAACAAAAGACCACAGGTGAAAAACGTGGCCACTCAAAAAGAAACAAATGCAGCAGGTCCTGATAGCCGATCAAAAATTGTGCTTCTGGTAGATGCTTCACAGCAAACTGGTAAGGCGATGGTCAGTCTGTCTGTCTGTTTGTTTGTTCTCACATGTGTGGGTAAATGTCAATGTACAGGCTCAAAGCTGACGCTGAGTGTCCTCGTTGCTTTTCTCCCTATGTTGAGTCAGGGCTCTCACTGAATCTGGACCTCACTGTTTTGCCTAGTCTGTCTGTCTGTCTTATGTTGGGAATTCTGTCTCTGCTTTGTGAACTCAAGACCAGCTCAGCTGCATACTGAGACCCTGTCTCCAAGAATATTGTAAGGATTAGAGAGATGGCTCAGTGCTGAAGAATGCTTGCTGCTCACCCAGCAGCCATGCCAGGTTATCTCACAACCTCCTGTAACTCCAAGTCCATGGAATCTGATACCTCTGGTCTCTATGAACACCTGCACTTACAGGCACATTCCTCCCCCACCACATTAAAAATAGACATAAATTAAAAAAAAACTTTGTAAATATCATAATGAAACTCATTCTTACATATAAGTGATTTATGCTTATAAAATTTTATTTTTAATTATTTTTAATTTTTTTTCATAAAATCTTTTTAAAAAAGACTATCACATACAAGAAAATCCCCCAAACAGGGTCTGGACTAAAGTGAGTAAGGTGGCTCATTGCTTTCCATTATCCAGACTTTTCTGTTGGCCATTTAGTCATATGACCTTTTACATGAGCAGAAAGAGGATCTGGGAATGAGTTAAAAGCCATCTTGCTGATGTCCTGGTGCTATGTAGTTTATAGGGCCTAAAGCAGTGGGTTTGATAGGCTGACATGCCTGGACTAGTTATGAGGAGCCTTGTGTTCCGGAGCTGTTCCTCCTCATAGTGACCCATTCCTACATCCCTTTGCAAAACCCTAGCAAGGTTCTTAAAAGTACTGTCTGAGCTGTGCGTGATGGCACATGCTTTTTTGTTGTTGTTGAGACAAGTTTTTTTTGTGTAGTCCTGACTGTCCTGGAACTCACTCTGTAGACCAGGCTAGCTTCAAACAGTCTGCCTCCCAAGAGCCAGTGTTAAAGGCAAGGGCCGCTATGCTCGGCTTTTTCTTTTTTGGTTGGTGGGAGAGCACTTTGTTTTAAATCCCAGCACCAGAGAGACTGGCATTTGGATCTCTGAGTGTGAGCTTAGCCTGGTCTACAGAGTGAGTTTCAGGACAGCCAGGGCTGTGTAGAGAGACCCAGTCTCAAAGAAAGAAAAAAAAGAAAAGAAAAGACTGTCTATACTTTGTTACTTAAATCATCAAAAGGATAGCCTCCTGAAACCTAAGCATTGGAGGCGTAATTTGAGTAGATTGTATATGCTAGCAGCATTTTCAGTCCTTAGTTTGTTTTTAAGTAAGAGATAAAAATGATTCCGTTTTATAGATGTAGTTTTTTTTTCCACTTGTAGCAGATTTTTACTTTTGAACCTACTTGTATTACTATGTAATAAGAATTTAAGCTGGCTAGAATTAAAAAAAAAAAAAAAAAGAACCGCAAGATGGCTCAGCAAGCAAAGGTATTTGTTGTCACACTGGACAACCTGAGTTCTATAGGCAGAACCTACATCATAGGTGAACAGAACCAGTTATCACAAGTTGTGTTCACCCCTCTACTGGCACCATGACCCTCATGCCGTGCATACACATATAACATAAAATTTTAAGATGTAAAAACAAACAAAACCCCCCAAAACCCCACTGTCTAGATACAAGGTAATATGCAGACATTAGCTGTGTCCTGTATGTTACAGTTGGAGAAGTAGTGTTTGTGTGTGTGAGAATCAGCGCATCCTTATTCTACTCTTGGAATGTGGGTTGCTTTAACTACTTTCATTATCAAGTTTGAATCTGTGAGTCCTGAAAGTCTCAGGACTCAGGACATTTGCCTTACAGAAACTTCCGTGTACACACATGTAAGTCAAGAGTCTCAGACTGTTAGCTTTCATTGAGTTCCTTCTTTGACAGTTTTATGTGCACGATTGAATTATTATGCACCCCCTCTCCAATCAACATTGGGTTGTTTGTTTTGTGATAGTCTCTCAGTGTAGCACTACATAGCCTGGAACTCAGCTGTAGAGAGCAGCCTGGCCTTGAACTCACGGAGGTCCTCCTGACTCTGCCTCCTGAGTACTAGAATTAAAGCTGTACACCATCTTAGCTGGCCAGCAGTGTTGTTTTTAATAGCAAAACAACCAGGGTGTGCTGGGAGTGGTAGAAAGGATAACTACATTGGGATATCCATGCAAAAGCTGTCTGTACTACAGTAGCATGTTGCAGTTCTTTTAAAAGTGTGGTCTAATAATGTTTGTTATTAGCCTATAATTATTACAGTGGTATATCTCACCTGCTATCATAATCAATAAAAGACAGAGACACCTGATAGATTTTAGAATAGCCTTATCTTTCCTGGGACAGGGCAGATATTAACCCTCTAAACTACCTTTATCTCCCAGCCCCATCCCAGGCTCCCTCCCACTCAGAATTTCATAAATACTTGCTTATTCTTCATCTGGGCCGCTTCCTCCATCCTTGCTGGCCATGTTCTTCTTTCCATGCTAACCATGGCCACTCTCCTTCCTTCTTCCTTCTCTTCCTGTTTCTTTCTCTCATGATCCTTCTGTCCTCAAAGCCCTTGAACGTTAGTCTTGCCTACCTCCTTCTGCCCTGCCTACGTATAGGCCTTTTAATTAGCCAATCAGGAATAATTGGGGAAATTCCTTCTCATCACATGCTTACAGGAGATAGGTCAACATTATAACAATATCCATGGCGGGATGGTAGCCAGATCTCAAGGAACTGAAATCAGCATTTGAAAACACAGTTGGACTTTTCCTCCACAATAGCATTAATTAATTGCTCCATACAACGGAATTTGAAACTAATGTTGAGGAAGCAGGGAACGAGGTGATATTTCAGTAATACAGTTAAAAGCTGTAAAAGTAGATGTTTCTGTTTCAGAAATGGAGACATCCATGGAAAAATCTGTAGAGGAGAGTAAGTGAAACTGAACAGTGAGGAGTGATGGAGAGGGAGGATGGTACACTGGTGAGCATGTGTGGTGGCTTTAGATTTCAGTGTTCTATGATACACAGATTTTACTTTCCTGATGGCTCCGTGTTTCAAGTTATTGGGAGCATTTTAAATGATCTTTTCAAAGAGTCACATGTTCGTTTACAAACTGTCATTTTAATTTTCTTAGAACCTTAATAGTTGAACAAGAATGTATAAACTTGGTCATCACAGAGAATTGTCCACTTGCCTTGCCTTGTAGATTTCCCGTCAGACATTGCTAACAAGTCTCTCTCAGAGAGCACAGCCACAATGCTCTGGAAAGCCAAAGGCCGGAGGAGAAGAGCGTCCCACCCAGCTGCAGAATCCTCCAGTGAGCAGGGGGCCAGTGAGGCGGACATTGACAGCGACAGTGGCTACTGCAGCCCCAAGCACCACAACCAGCCTGCGGCAGGGGCCACGAGCGTGCGTAATACCCAGCTGCTTTGCTGTGTTTGTTTGCTTGTTAGTCTTGCTGTTAGTACTTTGTGTCCTTTGCTGAAGCTGAGGTATTTTGTTTCTTCTTTTTTAAGCAAGTCTTTATAGCCATAGTACTTTACTATTGAAAATATGAAGCACTATTTTAAGTTAGTAATAAGTATATTTAACACTAGGTTAAGTTATGAAACATTTGCAAAGAGGTCATGTTGACTCTTCATTAGAAAGTAATCATCCTTTTTGTTTCATGTTTTTTAGCATTCGGAATCATCTGGCTGTACAGGTACTTATTTTTTAAAGTTTGTGTTTTTGTATTTTCTCCTTTGTCCATTTCAAGTTTTCCTTTTAAGTGTGGAGCTTACCAGTGTTATAAGAAAAACTGTAAGTCTCCAGTGATTCAAGTTCATTGAAAATCACGTATACTTTTACCAGACATGTTGAGAAAATGTGATGTAGGTCGTTTTGCAGCGTGATATTTGTGTTAAGAATGCGTATACCACTTTAAACTTACAGAAAAATTCTGTCTGTAGTGACTCAGCTGTTTAGAATTTGGACTCCTTTATCAGCAAATCTTATCTTTAATATCTTTACATGTTTGATACAGGTGGTGTAAACTGGCCCAAAGTAACTTGCCAGGCAACTCAGAAAAGACCTTGGATGGAAAAAAACCAGGCATTTTCTAGAGGTGGAAGGCAAACTGAACAAAGAAATAATTCACAGGTACTTTGAATGAAGTTGGAAATAGGTGCAAGGTGAATAAATTAAATTTATCATAATAATGGTATAGCCATTAGGAATCACAGTATCCCTGTTTTAAAAGTACATAAAGTCACCTAAATGTGAACTGCTGTGGGCTGTCAATAAAGCATGGGGACCTGAGCTAAGATCCCAGCATCTTCTTAGACTTCTGTGGTGCAACAGTGTGCATCTATATAACCGCAGAGCTGGGGAGGCAGCCTGCTTGGCCAAACCGGTGAGCTTCAGGTTCAGAGAGAGGCTGTGTCTCACATAATGAGGTAGAGAGATACAGAGGAAGGTACACACACATGATTGTATACTTGGCATGCATGCCCAAGACCAGTGAGAGACCCCGTTTAAAAAAAAAATGTGGTTGCCTTCTGAGAAAGGACACCTAAGGTTGTCATCTGAGGATTCACACACACATGTACATGCATGAGGCGCACACATGCATGCACATCACACACATACACAGGAAGTTCTCATATCTATAACTTCTTAAATGCCTTAGCCAGTAAGCATAAATAATGAAAAGGCAGTGTGTTGAGTGAACATGGTGAGAATACATGTGTAAATGCCACCATGTTTTTACTTTGTGTCTGGGTGAGTATGTCATAATTTTAGAAAAGGGTACTCTGCCTCCTTTTTCCCTGCTGTGTTGGTTTCCTTCTCCATCAAAACCTAGACCCTCTTCTCTTAAGGATGGCTGTTTGAGCTTAAGGACTACAGGCTGGTCTGCAGATTCGTAAAGATGCAGCGGCTGTGAGGTTGACGAGGCTTGCAGGATAAGAGTCAGTCTCTGCACCTGGCTTGCTAGCAAACACCTTGCCTGTTGAACCACCTCTTCAGTGGATATTTTGATGTGGCTCACTAACACTCTGCTATCCAGGTGCCATTGTCACATTGCTGGTTACCTGTTGCCACAGTGTGGCAGTCGCCTAACAGTCATGCAGAGTGGGCTCAGCTCTGCACCAACAGTGACTGTATCTTCATGTGTTACTTGGCTGTCCAAATCAAGTTGGAGTTGTTTGTTAGACATTATTTTTCCTTTTCATTTTAGATAGACTTCCTGGATTTCTTACGACTAGTTAAGGAATTAAAGCTGCCATATAAATATGAATGGACCAAAAGAAAGAGCCAGATAATGGGCTGTGAATACTAAGTGCTGCCTGCTCTTGGCCTCCCTGAGATGGACACTTCAGATAACTTCTTGACAGTTCTTAAGCTCCCAAGAAAACAGGAATATTGCCCCTTCCCTGTGATTCTTGCAGTCAGGCCATTTTTGTTCCAGGCTTTTGAGGCTTTAGCTTTATTTGATGATAAAGGTTAAACACAACCTACACGATGTTTACTGATTTTTTCTGTGGAATATGTAACTGTCTGCCTTGCCAAGTTCCTCCTCTGGTTTTTGTTGTTGTTGTTTGTCTGTTTTGTATCTGTGTCCATTCAAGGAATGACCCTGAGATGAAGAACATTCTAAGTGCTTTATCTCTGCCTAATAATTGGTGAGAAAAAAAAGAAGCCAAGCATTGAGTTTATTTATTTATTTTTTTGGGTGGGGGGGCTTGCCCTAATGTTGAGGCTAGTCTGGCACTTGCCCCGCAGCCACGGAGCAAATTAACACGTTGCTCCGAATGTGTCATCTTCCTGCCTCAGTGTCCCAAGTGTTGCTGTGTTCACTCTACCTAGCAGGTTGGTTATTTTGTGTGTTTCTTCATTTCTAAAGCATTAGAGGCAGATTTTGAGAGTGTATCATTCTGTCTACTACTGATGTTTTCTTGTCCTAACACTTTCCTTAACTATATACTTGATTTTTTTTCTAAGTGCCAACTTTTTTTAAGTCAAAACATATGCCCCTTTGCAACTTCTACTTGTTTTTTAGGCTTTAAAGGCTTTTAGAAGATAAATCCTACAGAAAATATTAATCTTCATTTATTTATACTAGTTCTTTGTGTGTGTGTGTATATGTGTGTGTGTAGGTCAGCAAAAAGCTTCAGAGTTAGTGCTCTTCTTCCACTTTCAAGTGGGTTCCAGGGGTCAAACGCAGGTCAACCAGGCTCCACTGCAAGCAAGCACCTTTACCTGCTGGATCTGTCACTGGTCCTTTTGCTACTTTTTATAGTACAATGTTTTGAGATTTGTTTTTACTAACACTTAGCTTTGATGCATGGTAACACATGGTGGTCTAGATTTTCAAAGTAGCAAACAGTTTTGCTCACTGCAGGACTGGAGAGATGGCAGAGTGGGTCATAGCACTTGCTGTTCTGACTTGAGCTGTAAGTCTCCAGCACCTATATAGATCATCAGGCATGGACATGTCTACCTCTAATCCTGACACATCTGGGCAGAAACAAGACTGCTGCAGCTTGCCGGTCACCAGTCTGGCTCCGGGGTCACTGAGAGGCTGTTTAAGGGGTAAGACTGAGCGTATGGAGCAGGACATCCAACGACTCTCTGTAACCTCTGTCTGCAGAGACACGTGCATCTATGCAGACAAATGTGTGCATATGCTACACATTTAAAAATACAAGAAGAGAAAGGAAGCCACCTATAGAAGGCCAGAGAGACCTAGGGGTCATATTCAGCTTGAATCCCACCAGGCCAGACTAGCTGGCCAGCATGCCCAGACTTCCTCCTGCCTCTGCATTCCCCAAAGGGATTAGAAGTGTGGGCCACCACACCTGGCCTTTAAAAACAGAGTCTGACGATCAAACCCAGGTCCTCATGCAAAGGCAAGACCGATACTGCCTGAGCGCTTCCCACAGCCCCAGGCCCCGCCTCTTAGACGGTCCACACCTTTTAGTGCCACCAAAGCCTTCAGGAATCAAGTTCTAAACAGGGTCACTTGAGGAGACAACATCCAAAACAATCAACAGGATGATTAGATTTTCAAAAGGTTTAATGTAGTTGGACATCTCCATGTTTTTGAGTCACTTGTTTTTCCTTTTCTGTGAACATGTCTGATTATGTCTTTACTTACTTTCTGACGCTTGATCTATTTCTTCATACTTGATTTAGCTTGATTTATCTCAATCTAAATTGAGTCTAGGAGGCCTTAAAGCCTACTACCTTAGCCTCTGAGGAACTGGGGTCACAAGTATGCCATCATATCCAGCTTGAATCTTGATCTCTTCCCTGTCTTCTTTCCCCCTGTCTCCTTTTATTCCTCTGTTTTATTCATTGTACCTGCTTCTCTCTTGAGCAGAGCCCCACTCTAGCCCTGTCTAACCTGGAATTTCCTATGTAGATCAGGCTGTCTGAATTTGAGGTGAACCTGCTTCTGCTTCCTGAATACTAGGCTGTTTCTGGCTTGTGTGCTTTTCTAGCAACAGACTTTCTTAGAAGGATTGATGGAGGCCCTTAGTTATCATGAGGTTATTCTGTTCAGAGGCTGTTGGAATGTTTGGTTTTCATGAATCTTATCGAAACTGTTAATTTGGAAGTTTTAGGTTACTGGCTGTGTGTGTGTGTATGTGTGTGTAGCCTTAACTGGCTTGAAACTCACTATCTAGACAAGACTAGCCTAGAACTCACAGAGATCTGCCTGCTTCTGCCTCCTTAGTGCTGGAATTACAGGTGTAGTCATCATGCCTGGCAGTCCTGGTACTTTTTATTTCTATATTTAAGAATCAAGTTGCATTTATTTTTTATAATACAAAATAAGTAATTTTGACACCATTAATACATATATACTCAGTGGTTCACAGCAGCAAGCATGAAAATAGGCCAGGTGTAAGTCTGTGGGTGTGTTTGATTTCAGAAGCATATGTCCTTACTTTGTCTCCATGGCTGCCTCACATTGTTCACTGTTAGGATTTTGAGGTAGGTATCTAAGAACTACCTTAGATGGAGAGGAACTTCTCATGTCTTTTGTCTTTTTAATTTCTTCTGAGGGGCATATAATGTCAGCTGACACAGGTTTCTTAAAAGACTGTTAATATCCAGAGGTGTCAAAGTCAGCTTTGCCATGGTCCAGGAAGAAAAACTGAGTCAGGTGTATGTCTGGTTGACAGTGGGTGGGGCCAGTCAGACTCTTGACTGACAGTTCTTTTTCTATACCAAAACTTATTCTATTTGGGAGTGGCTACTACGAACTCAGAAATATTTTTCCTTGGGTTTGAGTCCCATACCTCCAGACTTCCGGCCTGGTGCTTTACCAACTGAGCCACCTAAGGCTTCTGGTCTCCTGTTGCTAAAGCCACTCTTTAGCTAATCTCTTTATTGTTTAATAACCGGTGGTCTTAATTAGACTGACAAAGAGCTCCTCCTTTGTTTACCCAGAGATTTTTTCTGGTGTTTACCAGCTCAGTGCAGCAATCTCTGTCCTCACTCTGAGGCTGGCCCAACCAGAGCTGATTGCTTGGGGCTGTGAAGCTGCTGGTAGAAGCTAGAGGCCTGTTAACCCTTTGTGAACCAAAGAGAAAAGGAGAGGAAAGGAATAGGTCTCACACACACATATTCACTCAAAAGATGGATGAAACACGAAATTTCAACCAACAAATTCTCACAAGCTTACATATGATGATGCTGATTTCAACTGGAATCTCCTCTGCAAAAACTGAAGCAAGTTCAGGCCGCCCTCAAGGAAAACCTCTTTTCTGACCAGCTGTTATGGCTGTTTCCATAGTATCAGCCCCTATGTACACATAGACAAATGATCAGACATACAGACCTGTACATATTCATACATATTCAATGGATGATACAAAGGAGCTCCTTACATACAGACAATTAACATACAACCGTGTAACATGTACAAAACCAGGCAGATGGATACATTTACATGCAAACACCTATCTTTATACATATTTACATACTTAAAACTCATGGATGAAGCAAATTCCAGCAGGCCTCAATCAACGTTTAGTGTCTGGTTATAGTTTTCTACTTTTGAGACAAAACTCTATGTCAAAAAAGGAATTATCTCAGTTAAAAAGGTAATTAATCACAAAAACGGATTAAAAAATGCAACAGGTTACATGTTTGTTTTTATTTAAACTAAACATTTCTTCTCTATGTATCCATTACATAAGTTCATAGTGAGTTCAGAATGACAAAGGTTGACAAGGCCTAAAGGTTAACAGGGTCCAGAAGGTTACAAGTATATGTATACACACACACACCCACACACACACCCACACACACACTATATATATATTTATATTTATATATTTATATTTATTTTGTTGGGGTTTTGTTTGTTTGTTTGTTTATTTGTTTTAATTAGGACTGACCTAATTTTCCAGTTCTCTCTTAGTTTATAGTGAGTTCAGGGCAATAATTTTATTTGTCTTTCACTCCAAGAAACAAAATAAATTTAGAATGACTGTTAAAAACTAAAAAGAAGAAGAAGCAGGGGGACAACTGATATATTCTCTTCGAGAGGTTTATTAGGGGGTATGGAGGAAGTGGGTAGCAGGGCACGGTGGGGAAAGAGAGGGAAAGGGGGGGGATGGGGCCTCCCAGAGAAAGAGAAAGAGAAGAGTAAGAGAGAGACCATGTGTCCTATCGGCCCTTTTAAGGGGCACGATAACCACACCTTCCAGGTGTGTTCACCTGGCTGGCTGGCGACACCTGATGACATCATCATGGGTTGCTAGGTAACCCAGAAGCAGGTTGTGTTCCAAAATACTAACAATGACAGTATTTTATGCCATAAGCTGACAAGGTTACTTACAACGAAACAGTTTATATTTATTGACATTAAGGTTTGTATTTAATGTAGACATTTCCTGGTAATCCCATTATTTTCTGGGTTCATGGGAAGTTCAGGCCAACTTGCCTGTATTTATGGTGCGTACCAGGATTCATGGTTCTATCTTCAGAGTGAAAGATTATCTGAAGCCACAAATCTGCCTCAGCTGTAAACTTTCTACTAACTTTTTAAACTTTTACTTCCAGAATAGTTTTAATCAAGTCAGAAATTCTGTAAAGCTGTTATCAGGAATACGGAGATGATTGTTCATCTGAACAGCAGTGTATCTTCATAAAGATCTCATAGGAAGTTTGCTTAATCAGAGTGGCAGTTCACACCATGCTGGATTTTTGAGAGATATAACAGCACAGAAAGAAGGAGTACGAGAGCAGAGGCAGGAAGCAATTCTGGGGGTGCATCATGGTAACCTTGCAAAATACTGGACTACCTTCCAGAAAGCCCACAAGCCTACTGAACTTCCCTGATTCAGTGACTCTTGGCAAGAGATGAAAAGTATCTTCAGGTTCTTAGAATACATGCTTTTTCTCTGCCTCTGACAGTGAAACGTTTTTCAGACTTATTAGTAAGATCTCTTGATCTGTTGGGCTACTATAAAAAAGTGTCAGAGAGTTGGTGCTATGAATAGAAAGATATAGAAGACCAAGGTCAGGTACAGGAAGATTGGCTGTCTAGTGAAGAATTGTCTGCCAAAGGCCTGCTTCTTGGTTCTCATTCTCACTGTTGCCCTTAAGTGAAAGAGTGGCTGAGAGTTGTCTGGATCCCTTTTATAGCTTCATAAATCCCATCCATGATGCTCTGCTCTCTTGACCTAATCACTTCCCAAAATCCATCTCCCAGGGCTTAGGATCTCAACACCTGAATTTTGGGAGATACAAACAGCTCCTGCAACAGGGAAATAACACTTTATATTATTAAATGAAGTTCCATTTCCTTTAACCTTTCTTCTTCTTTTTGTTTTTTTGGTTTTTGTTTTCGTTTTTTTTGTGGTGGTGGTGTCTCTTTATTTAATTTCTGACTGATGTTCTTGCCTCTCTTCGTATTGCATCTCTGGTTGGCCCCGACGGTACGGTCCTGTCTCTCTCTCTGTACTGCTGATGTCATAGGTCTCTGCCACTTTTCCTCTCCAGCCCATTTCCTTGAAGGCAGGCCTCTTACTAAATAACTTTCTCTAGAGAGGCTTTTTAGCCCAGGCTGGCCAAGGATAACCTTGAGGTTTTGGTCCTCCTACCTGTACTTGTTTGTGTAATCTTTTCAGGGTTGGCTCTCCTCTGCTCAGCTGGTTCCCTGGAGATGTTTCAAGGTGATTGGATTTCCTAGCCCCTCACACTCACGACCGTGTAACGAATACTCTGTTGTATTGTGGGCATAGCCCGGCAGTGGGGCTGTTCACGCCTGCAGGACTGAGCTTGTCGTCAGACTTTGGCTCGTGTGAATAAAGCTGATAAAAACGTCCAGCTTCTTGGGAGATGGGTGTACACTGCAGTGGTCACATTTGTTTTTGCCCTGTCTCATCAGAAGCCTTGCCTGTTGGAAATAAAGTTATGTGCTCCATGTGTTTCTATGCACGCTTTCTGTACCTCAGTGAACACTTACTTGAGAATAATATTTTCTTTCCCCGGGGCTACTTAGGTTGGATTCAGATGCCGAGGACACAGTACTTCCTCAGAAAGAAGACAGAATTTGCAGAAGAGACAAGACAATAAACACTTAAACTCCACTCACTCTCATAGAAGTGACCCAAACTCTGAGTCTTTATATTTTGAGGTAAATTTTCAAATTATATTTGTAAACTATTCTAAAATAAGTCTTTGTTAAGAAGTTAATTTGTGGGTCTGGAGAGATGGCTCAGAGCACTGGCTGCTCTTCCAAAGGTCCTGGGTTCAATTCCCAGCAACCACATGGTGGCTCACAACTATCTATAATGATACCTGGTGCCCTCTTCTGGCCTGCATGTGTATATGCAGGAAGAACACTATAAATAATAAAGAAAAATCTTTTTTAAAAAATAAATTAATTTGCTATGTTATAAGTAAGTATTGTATTTTCATGTCTTAACATGTTATTCTGTTAGATTATTGATGACATACTGGCTCATTTTTTTTTAACTTTTTATTGATTCTTTGAATTTTACATTATGCACCCCAATCCCAGTCATCTCCCTATCCCTTCGTATCTGCCCTCTGCCTTTGCAACCTCCCCCCTCAAAAAAAAAAAAATAAGTTAGAAAAAAATTTTCATTGTGGAAGCTGTAGTGTGTCACACAGTATAGCCTTTTTGTCCACATAGCTTTACTTGCAAACGTGCATTACAATGTTTCATTGTTCTGGTTTGAGGCCTTCGGCCTCTGCTACTCTATCATTGCTGGATCCTCACTGAGGCTCTTCTCAGACATTGTGTTGTTGCTCTGTGGCCTGGAGATCCTGCAGCTTTGGATCTGTAGGACCAATCCTTCATAGGGGCCAGCAGATCATAGAGGAGGTAGATGTTGCGCTAGGCCTGGATCTGAGCCTGGGAGGTCGCTGAGTTGGTCAGCCTGCCAGCTCTCAAGACCATGTTTCTTTGTTTACTGTGTGTGTGGTTCCTGCCTGTGGGCATGTGGAAGCCAGAGGACACCCTCAGGTTGTGGCCCTCATACCATCCACCTTGACTTTTGACAAAATATCCCTCATTGGCCAGGAGCTGTGTGATAAGTGAGGCGGGCTTGCTGTGAGCCTCGTGACTCTGCCTTCACTTCCTCAGTGCTGGGGTCTCTGCCTGCCACTGTGCAGCTGCTTTCCAAAGGTAGCACTTTCCCGTGCAAGCCATCCCCCAGCTTTCAACCTACTCAACTTAGTGTTTCCCCTATTCACAGAAACGGGGGCTTTGGGCATAATTGACTGAATTGACCAGTTTTTCTTTCCAACACTTGTGGATTTTGTACATGTTGAACATTTTCGTATTTGATAAAATGTTACTTCTACTCCTTCCTTTTAACAAAAGTTAATCTTAATCTCAGAGAATAGTTTAATTATAAATATAACAATTTAATTATAGGCCACGTATATGGTTATTTCCATAAAATCAGAAGGATATTGACTAAGAAATTGATTTGAATAATAACATTTTAAACATTATTCTCCAAATTAAATGTAATAGGGAATGGAATACATTTTTTTAAAAATGAGTTCTAAACTATTTAAAATCTTCTCCAAATTATTTGAGTGTGATAAAATCGATTTTAATTCTTTTTAGTTACTTGCCCATCTTAGGATAGAATTAGTGTAAAATGAAAAAGTGGTTACAGAAATCTAAAGGATGAATGGATGTGGGTATGACTTCATACATGAATAAAAAATAGATTTAGCATGGGAGAAATGAAATCTTTTTAAGGCTGATTTAAAATAGCTCAACAGTAGGGCGCAAACATTATTCCCTGCCTCTCAGAACTGTCAGATGGGATAAGAAGTCTCTATACTGGCAGGTTGCTCACTGATAGAGTAGTTCCCTAGAATAAGGCCCTGCGTTCGATCCCCAGCAAACACACATGGGCGTGTGCGCACACACACACACACACACACACACACACGTTCACACATGCAGATATGTGTGTATACGCATATACACAGCAGGTATGCACACGTGCACACCCCGCACACACACAGCATGTACCCCATGTAGACGTGGGCACATCCTCACACACCCCTTTGTTGGATTAACCAGAGCATCTTCACTGACATGAAACTATTTCAGGATGAAGATGGGTTTCAAGAACCAAGTGAGAATGGAAATTCTAAAGATGAGAATATTCAACAGAAACTTTCTTCAAAAGTAGTAAGTAACTCCTTCAAAATTATAAGAACAGTAGCACACCTTTCAGCTTGCACTCTGTGGGAAAAAGGACGGGGCGGCACGGTAGGCGGGGACAGTGGGCTCAGTGCTGACTTCCCGCACCTCTACAATTTTTGCAGCAGTTGTATTTACTCTGGGTGTGTTTGTGAGTGGTTGGGTGCACAGTGTACTTGAGGAAGACAGGACAGAGGACAACTTGCAGGAGTTGGTTCTCTCTGTCCACGTGTCACAGGGACCAGGGTTTCAGTCTTGGCAGCAGACTACTGTCCCTGTTGAGCCTTAACGTCTTTTTCCTAAACAAAAGTAGTTTTGTGAAAATCCACAGTTGTTGTTAGATGAGAAAACCGTAAGTACTGTCATACAATGTGCAATTGAGAAATACATAGATTTTAGTATGTTTTTATATATATATCCTAGAAATCTGGAAATCTCCAGATGGGCATCACCTGTTGTTTTCAGCTTTTGTCCCTTTGTCACCCCTTCTAAAATGGTTCTGCTCACCCTCTTATGGATGACTCCATGCACTCTGAGTCCTTCTGTAATGAGAACTGGCCTCACTCTGCACTGGCTTTCATTATGGTTTGACTTCTGTGAAATGATGACCAGCTGTGTTTCTCCCATTTCATAGTTGGATGACTTGCCTGAAAACTCACCCATCAATATAGTTCAGACTCCAATTCCCATCACCACCTCAGTTCCTAAGCGAGCCAAGAGTCAGAAGAAGAAAGCATTAGCTGCAGCCCTTGCCACAGCACAGGAATACTCAGAAATAAGTATGGAGCAAAAAAAATTGCAGGTATAAGTCATTTTCTGCACAGTTGTGATTGTCTGCTGGCCTTGGTGGGATGAACAGGAGTGCCAAGTATAATTGTAATTTGTCAGACTTTCCCAGTCATAAAAAAATGAATCAGTCCTTTCTTGTCCACCTTTTAGGAAGCTTTATCAAAAGCAGCTGGAAAGAAGAATAAAACTCCTGTGCAGCTAGATTTAGGGGATATGCTAGCTGCTCTGGAGAAGCAACAGCAAGCCATGAAAGCACGCCAGATCACCAACACCAGACCACTTGCATACCCAGGTGACTCCCTAGTGTGAGTGGGTTGCAGCCTGTACTCATTCTCTCTCTCTCTCTCTGCACTCGATCATGAGTGGCTGTGCATGCCGCTCACACGTGATAATGTCAGAGGACAGCTTTCAGGCGTCAGTCTCTTTCCAGCATGAGCTCTGGATCGGCTGAACTCAGGTCATCAGGCTTGTAGTACAGACACTCTTGAGCCAGTTTCCTGGTTCTGTCCTCTTTTTTTTTTTTTTTTTTCCCTTGTTCTTCAAAGGTTAAAATAAAATCACAGGGTAGTTTGGCTGTGTTAACTATGAAAGTATCCAATTAAATGACAAATTTTGGTGGTGTCAGGTGTGTGTGAGTGAGACACTGATGTAGCTTCCCACTGAAACTGTTCCTGTTTTAACCAAGTGTCAGGTTTAGAACTCAGTGTTTGAGCCCTCTGCTTTTCTTTAAGAAGAAGGGGACAGCATAAAGGAGGTAAGGGCACCGATTAAAAGGACTAGTGCTGAGAAGCAGCATTTTTGGTCTGTTCCGTTCCCAAATTGTCCTGGTCCCAGGATTGTTGCAGAACTGGTGAAAAGACAGGAATGTGTGACTGTGTCTGTGCAGAGGGCTGAACTCTGGAGCCGTTCCTTCAGTTAGTGGAGACCTTTGCTGTGAGTAACTTGGTAGAGGTGACAGTGACTGCAGAGCTGAAGCTGCTGCCGTGGGAGGAGTGGTAGCCCCCCCCCCCCCCCCCCCCCGGGTCCAGTGGAGGAAGTGTGGCCCTTGAGCTCACAGCTGGCCCTGGAGTCAAGCGGGGAGATTGGGAGCCCGCCTCAGGCCAGCGTAGTGATGGTACCTACTTCAAGGTTGTGTGGGGAATAAATGAGGTGCTAGATGTAAAGTGCTTAGAAAACTGGGTTATAATCACTCCGCAAACCAACGAGTGTTGTGGTGAACAAGTGTTTTTACGTGTTAACTTAGGACCATTACAACTTGGTTGGGATTTTGTTGTTATTATTGCTGTTTTTATTTTTGAAACAGGGCTAAAGTAATCCCTCTGCCTTAGCTTCCTAAATGCTGAAACTACTGGTGTGAGCCACCACTCCCAGCTATGGGTCATTTTAACAAGTGTTTTTCTTTAGTTGCTGGGAACTAAACCAAGGGCCTTGTGCTTGGCTAGGCAAACACTTTACCATTGAACTACATCTCCAGCCACTATATATATATCTTCTGTGTGTGTGTGTGTGTGTGTGTGTAATACAATCATATATATATTAAAATGTGTGTATATTATTTTTCAATGCTGGGGCTTGAACTTAAGGTCTTCTGCATAGGAGGACGCACCCTACCACTGAGCTATATTCCCAGTTCTACAACTTTGATTGATTTAATACATGTAATGCTAAACAAATCTGAATATCAGTGTGTAGAATGTGCTGTTGGGATTATGGAGATGATGAAGACACACTCCTGAGACTCAGAACTGGCTTAGCTGTGAGGTGGCTCAGCAGTAGGAGTTTGCTCTTGCGGAGGAGCTGGGTTTAGTTCTCTGTACTGTAGGCAGCTCACAACCATTCATAATTGTGGTTCCAGAGGATCTGGTGCCCTTCTGATATAGAAACCAAACATCCACGTAGTACACTCTGTCCGTCTGTCCATCCATTGGTCCATCCATCCATACAAAATATTCATTTACAATAAAATAAATCTAAAAAAGGTTTGTAGTCTTAGAGAAGACATATAAATAACTGATCAACAGTGGTGTCTTAGAGCTATAACGAGTTCTGTGAACTTGAAGTAGAGAGTGGTGTATGGCAGTAGATGAAGAGAAAGGCTACAGGTGACCTCATGGAAGGCAATGTTTGATGGACTTCGAGGAATGAGTACGATTCCTGGCAGACAGACATGAGATTCCCTTCTATTACCAATCTTTATTTACAAATTTTTAATATAAAGAAAGCTCAAAAAAGAATACAATTGTAGGAGTGAAAATTTTCGAGGAATTGATGGAGTGTGGAATGGAAGGCTGTGGAAATAAGTCAAAGACTATTTCAAGATGTTGGAGAGATGGCTCCATCAGTAAAGTGCTTGCCAGGTGAACGTGAGGACCTGAGTTTGGATCTCTAGGACCATGTAAAAGCCAGGCATGAATAATGGTGCGTACCCTCAATCCCAGTGCCAGAGAGGCAGATCCCATCAGATCCCGTCAGCTCATTATCCAGCTACTGTAGCTGAGCTGGTGAGCTACAGGTTTCATGAGAGGGTGTGCTTAAAAACTAGGATTGAGAGTGATTGGGATGACACGTGCTGCTGTGTCCTCATACATGCTGTGCTAGGCTCTTTGGCCTAGTGAAGAGTGTTATGCGGACACTGCAGTGCCATAAGGAGAGTTGACAGTGGACTTGAACTTGAAATGCTAACAGCGGAGTCCCCCGGGTGACTCTATTTGTCATGTGTTTCTGCACAGGTAGTTGAGGTTAGAGGTCAATGCATTTAAAATGGAGGGACCAAGTGTCAGGGACAGAAGAAGAGCCAGACAGATACGCCTGAATGAAGGAATGAAAGAGTGAATGAATGAATGAATGAATGAATGAATGAGAGAGTGAGTGAGTGAGTGAGTGAAGTCAGAAGAGGCCTGGGAAGAATTTTTCAAGATTGGGAAATTGTGTTTGGCAACTGCATGGTTTTGTTGGGTCTTGACAGTATATTTACAAGAGAGTGGGTAGGGCTGAGGCTAGATGGTGTCAGAATGATGCTGAGAAGTTTTCCTGGGAGGGAGGGAGCAGTAGGAGCATCTTGGGCTGAAGGCAAGCTTTAAGGGACCAGGCTTCATGGGTTTGCCTCCCAACCCCTCTTCTCTTTTAAATAGGAGAGTAGTGGAGAGTGGAGGCTCGGAGAAAAGAGACTGGGGTAGGGGAGACACGTGAAAAAAAAAAAAAGGGACAGAACAAGGTCCCAGAGGAACTGAGGTGGCATTAAGAGCTGAGGTGGTTAGTGGGCCGTGGACAGGAGGAGTAAGGATATCTGTCTCCCTTTGTGGATGTTTTTTTCTAACTTGGGCAGTGTCTTCTCAAGGAAATGATGAACATTCTGCTAGAGTGGAGGGATGGAGATTGGAGGCTTATAAATGTTGAAGAGTCAGGGGTAAAAGGTGAGTGTGTAACAGTTGCTGGGTAGCACCGAGCATGGGTGAGAGAGTCAGCACTCCTTCCTGAACTGAAGGGAGGGCAGGAGCCATAGGCTGCAGCATTATGTGAGGAAGGGTGAGTGGCTGCCTCTGGAGGCGTGTGGAGAACACAGAGGTGGGCCTCTCTGACTGCAGGCTAGTTGCAAGAAATGTGCATGCTCCGGTCGCTGTGGTGGAGTTGAACTAACAGTCCAGCTTACTTCAGACCTCTCAGCTGGCTAAGTGCATTGGCTTACCTTCCTCATCCTTGGGAGGTGAAGGACTTGGAAGGAAGCTGTGTCTGAAGGCCGCCGCTGAGCCTGTACTATGCTGTCCTGTTGTCTTTTTCCACAGGAAGAGAATGCTTGTGTTTTTTGAAGATTTAGTGTTGGAAATTGTCAAAGTGTGGGGATTTTGCTGCAGTAGTAAAGCTAATGTTCTTGATTTGTTTTAGTCGTCACTGAAGCTGCTTTTCACAGTAAAGACTCTGCTAACAGAAAGCCTTTAACCAAAAGTCAACCATGTTTGACCTCCTTTAATTCTCTGGACATTACTTCCTCCTCTAAAGCAAAAAAAGGAAAAGAGAAGGAAATTGCAAAGCTAAAACGACCCACAGCGCTTAAAAAGGTAACACCAAATCTGGAGATGTTTCTTTTATAGGATAATTAAGGGTTTACTTTTTTCTTTCTTTGCAAAATTACTTCTGTTTTAGAAAGCAGATGTTGATATGTATTTACACATGTGGCTATATGTGACTGGTTAATTCAGAACCAGCATACTGTATGGCAGCCTTCTTGTATGTAAGAAGGCCCTGCAAAGTGAATTTTTCTGTTATGTTTGAAAAATAAAGAGCTGAACAATTTATATCCAAAAGCATTAAACCCTCCTTAGGAGTCAGAAGCCCAGCTCTTTCCTTCCTTTGCATTTTTTCTCTTCTGTATATGTGTGGGCATCCGTGGACATACTTGCGTGGGAGCCTGCATGTAGGAGCCTAAGGTTCCTGTCCGGAGTTTTCTCAGTTGATCTTGACCCTATTCTGTGAGGAAGGAAGGGTCTCTCAGTTGAACCCAGAGCTCACTAATATGGTTGGTTTGGCTAGCCAGCTTGCTTCAGGAATCACATCTCAGCCCTCTGGGTCCTGCGTTCATGGGTATGAACACAGAGTATGAACACACCCACCTGGCATTTTTGTGTGTTCTAGAGATCCAGGCTCCAGCTATTCTGCTTGTATAGGAAGTATTTTAACCACTGAGCCACCCTCACAGCTGTGCCTCTTCATTCATTTCTTTCTTTCTTTCTTTCTTTCTTTCTTTCTTTCTTTCTTTCTTTCTTTCTTTCTCTCTCTCTCCCTCCCTCCCTCCCTCCCTCCCTCCTTCCTTCCTTCCTTCCTTCCTTCCTTCCTTCCCTGGCCAATCTTTTCTTTCTTCCCCCTCGCCTGGCCAGTCTTCCCTTCTGTTCCCTTACCCTCTCACCTCTTTCTCTCCTTCTCTTTTCAGTGTTGGAGATCTGGCTGAAGGCCTCGTACATATGAGACAGACACTCTGCCTCCTAGCTAGCTAGTCCTGGAACTTAGTAACTCCATTGTTTGCTGTGTGTGGAGTAGAACACTGTTACACTCGTTTTTAAACTCTGTTTTCTTTAGGGTGTTTAAGACTCTACTTCCCTTCCTTCAGCCCTTTAACCCTGGGTAAGAGAGAGAAGGTTAGTAGGGAGAGGGGCTGCAGACCCCTTTACTTCTCTTGGCTGTTTAGGGTCAATGGGTTCTTTTTGGGGTTATACCAGTCTCCATCAACAGCAAATGCTGCAAGCAGTCTCCTCTAAGCCGCCACACCGTCTGTCCATCTCTGGTCTCTCCAAATTGTCACACTTTCTCTTTCTGGATATTTATATCCTCAGAGTCCTGGACCAGGTCCCTCACCATGCTGCATGAGGCAGGCCATTACCAGCTGGCAGAGACCATGCTCTGCAGAAGGCAGTTATCAGCTATGGACAAACTAAAGCCCAAACTAAAATCCCACACTTGGGATTAAAACAAAAACATATTTACATAACATAACTGGGTTTTTAAAAGAAACCCAAACTTCTATTACAAACACGTATAGGCCCACATTTTACCTTCATATTCTGTACCTATAAATTAATGATGGTATCTGCTTTGGTTTAGTGTTAGAGGGTCAGAATGAGGTAATCCATGCCTGAATAATTGAAAACTGTAGAGTGTAAATCACATGATTTGAATGAGTCATTTCCACACTTAAGGTTAGTCACTGTTTTGGAAATCTTACTTGTTCTCCTAAGATTTAAAGATGTGTAGTGTTTGCCTGTGTGCTCTGGGCATCCTGCTTCCCTTTATTTGAAGGTGGAGGCAGATGAAGTGAGTCAGGTTGTGACTTTTAGCAGAGTCTCTGTGTATTCTCTGTACAGTATTTCCTTCAAGCTACAGTTTCCAAAATAAAATAGTCACCTTTTTATAGGTCAGCTTCTGTGTAACCAGGTAAAACAGCCAACTGAAATCATCATGGCTGTGCCTGTGTTTTAGTATAACACTGTAATGGTTTGTTGAAACTATTGCAAGAGTGAGTAGTATATAAAGTAATAAAGACTGGTATAATGGCTTTCAGGTTATTTTGAAAGAAAGAGAGGAGAAGAAGGGACGTTTGACTGTGGAACACAGTGTTTTGGGAGCTGAGGAGCCGACAGAGATGCATTTGGACCTCGCCAATGACTTACCTCAGGAGTCTGTCTCCCAGGAAGGTGAGGATTCCTCCCTCTGTCCTGGCCGTGTGTGGTGTTGCCACTGAGAGGAAGGCCTCACTGGTTGTGCCTCAAGTGGAAGTTGCGCACTGTATCTCGTCTATGTTGATGTATGTGGCTTCTTTTGAAGGCAGATGGCTGGGAGGGTGGGCAGGTGTTACAGAGCAGGTCGCTGATACTTTGGAACCTCAGCTCTGTCAATCGTCGTGACATCTAAAACACTAGGATCTTCCTGGTGCCTGGGGCCCTGGATGGTCATCAGAGCTCTGGCTCAGGATCTTTTATATAGGGAGTACTATTTATTAGTTGTTTTTTCCACAGGACTATTTTCAAATCATTTTTATTGATTTTCTTTCTTGCTTTGGGAGGAATTAATACATAAGGCATAAGGAATAGAGAATTGCAAAGCAGAACAAAGATTCTATTCATACCCAGCATGTGTGATTCCAGCAGAGAGGTTTCATCTGGTACAACAAATAGCCACACGGCATTTTGCAGCAAGGTAAATCTAGTTTGCACAGTTACCAAGCAGGAGTCTTTCAGTGCTTTTAGGAAAGTTTATTTATTCCCAAGTATTAGTTATCTAGGGCATGCTTGGCTGGGGTTCCCTTTTATTCTCAGTATGAGATTTATGCGTGTCCATCTATCCATCCATCCCTCTGATGTTGATTGGATAGCTACAAAATGTGTTCAGTAAGTAGTAGAAGAGGCTGGAAAAAAATGATGGAAGGCTAATGTGATGAGCTGATAATCCGATAAACAGGATAAATGTGTAACTCTGAATATACATACTTACTGAGTTTACCTGTTGAAGACAAGCAGTAACTTAGGAAGAAGAAGTGGAGTTGATTGTTTTGCATCTACACATATGGCTGCCTGAGTATAGATGTAAAGGCCAGATAAGTAGGTGGGGTCAAGGAAAGCCAGGTGGGTGAGCAGCTGTTGGTAGAGAGTTAGGGAGGGTGAGCAGGTGGGGGTCCTGGAGAGTCGGGGGTGGGTGGGTAAGGTGTAAGATAAGGAGATTCAAGGGAGGGTGAGCAGGTATGAGATAAGGAGAGTCAGTAGAGAACGGGTAACCTAGGGTTGTCATTACCAGGTAAAATTAGAAAGAATGATTTAAAAAATAGATGGCTAAGTACAGATGTGTAATAATGCTGTGCAGAAAGGTACAAATTCCTGGGCATACCTGTCCTAGATAATTTCCCTTCCCCATCTCCTCTGTGAAAACTGTGCTTGATTTTTTTTCTAGGTATGCTGTAATAGATAGTGGTAGGAATGCTTCCGTTTTTTTTAATAAGAAATAATAATTTGTGATAGAAAAATGCCTAATTTACTAGCATCCGCAGGATTAGGGTGTGGCCTAAGAAATTCTACCATCTAAAATGTCTGCGTCCCTCTGGATCTTCTTAGCGTTTGAAATTTCCAGGTTCTTCCCTTTCACCTCACATTTCCAGATACTGGACTGAGCATGCCCAGTGATGCTTCACTGTCTCCAGCGAGTCAGAACTCTCCATACTGTATGACACCCGTGTCGCAAGGCTCGCCTGCTAGTTCCGGCATAGGCAGTCCAATGGCATCGTCAACAATAACCAAAATCCACAGCAAAAGATTTCGAGAGTAAGTTTTTTTTTTCTCGTTATTGAGGTCAAACAGCTGAAGGATCTCAGTTCTGAATTTACCCTTGTTACCTCGTAAGCCCAGCAAGGTGAAGCAGGGAGGTTGTGCCGCTCTTCCTCCTCCTGTTCAACAGCTGGGTTAGGCCTATTTACAGCAGTTCCTTCTGTCAGTATCCATGGAATGAGATTTCACAGTAGTATGTTTTCTTCACAATAAATGGAGCTTCTACCCCAGGATTCTGGTCTTTTACATATGTATATTATGTATCATGTATGTATATGTATGTTACATATATGTGCATATAGAATGTAATGTTTTGTGGGTTTTTTGCTCCTCCAAATTTTTTTTTTGGCATATAATATAGGTATTTTTTAAAAGCTTGCAAACCAGTAAATAACTTGTAATGGGGCTCTTTGTGTAAGACCCTGAATCTGTCACATAAAGCCACACCATTTTGTTCTCATTTGTTGTTCATTTTTGCAGTACTCAAGATTGAATTCAGGGCCTCCTGCTTCCTAGTCAAGTGTTTGAGCACTGAGCCACACAGTTAACCCAAGCACTTGCTTTGAAGCAAATATGTCTAGGTTTAAGAATTAGAATAATTAGAGAATCACAAAGCAGCTACTTTAGTATTTGGGTGGAGAAAGTGGTTTTACCTTTGAAAATGGCTTATGAAGGAATTGTGGTGTGAGCCCTTGTGGGGCCACAGCCACTGCTCTGTTCTGCTTCTCCTCAGTGCTAGCGTTTGAGCAAAAGCCTCTCTCCAGGCTCCGAGAAGCTAATTATATGTCAGGCAGCAGATGTGGTGCAAATGAGACACATGGAAAATAAATTACATATGTATGAAACGAACAGCTTGAAACAGGAAGGAAGGAAAATGTAGTTTGATATTGACTTCCTTAATTTTGGGTGTTTATAACATTTAATCTTTCCTCAATCCACCCATTTCTATCTCCTGAAATTGTGTCATACTTGCTTGAACATTTTCGTGTACAACATGAAATTCCCTGGACATATTCTGAGGCCCATGTTTTTCTCTGGATGATGTGGACTGCCTGCCTGGTGGAGTGAGGTGGGACTTAGGACGGTGGATGGTCCACAAGTAAGTTTGTGACCACCTTGGCCTGCAGTTAAGTAGATACACAGTGACGGCATACTTCCTTTGTTTTCCAGCCGACATGTTCCCACTTCTCACTCAGCTGCTTTGTTTGGTGGAAAAGCCTGTGACTTTTGCCTGAAGACTTCAGTTTACCTATTGAGTTCATCATCCATAGCCATGGGTTTTCAGAGCATCTAACCAAACTTATTTTTGTGGTTGGAAATATTTTTGTGGCTGAGACTTATTCAGGCTCAAAGGAATAAGTGTTTTTAGTTTTCTTGGCATGTTTCATAACTTTTTTTTTTTTTTTAGCTGAAGGAAACAGGTTTATTGGATACACTGTAAGAATTGAATCAGCAGGTTGTGCAGCAAGAAGCACTGACACAGCCTTGATTGTTTTCTTTAATTTAGCACATAAAGGAATGGGTTTCATTACGTCATTTTCAACATATGTGTCATTACGCTTTTGCTCACTCACACCCTTTTCCAACTGCCTTGCCTGTCCCCGCTGTCCATCTTAGGCTGCTTTACTTCTTTTCTCAAATTGTCCTTTTCTCGTGTCCCTTCCATTCCATGTCCTTTCCTTTGATCCCAGCACTCAGGGGGCCAGGGCTGCATAGTGAGACCCTGCCTTAAAAACAAAAACATTTCATTACCTTTTGTTTTCCTCGTGTCTCTTAAGGTCTCTTCTGCCCTCTTGTATTTTTACTTGCATGACTTACTCATGTGTGTCCATGCACACACATACAAACTTAAATCCAAATTCTACAGGAGAGAAAGCATGTGGTGTTTGCCAGAGGCTGTGTTACTTCATTAACATAACGGTCACTGGTTCCATCTGCTTTCTTGCTAATGTCTTGATTTTATTTTTTTCTTGGCAGCTGAATAAAATCCCAGTATATATTAATAAATTCTCATCAGTTTTATTTAGCCATTCATGCTGGAGAGCATCTCAGCTGGTTCCATTTCTTAACTGTTGTGGATAGTATAGCAGTGAACACGGGTACACATTGATCTCTTTGGTCTGTTAACTTGGAGTTTTATTGACCTCAGGCTTATACCCAAGACAGTTCTGATGTCCATGGTGGCTGTGCCAGTTCACATCAACAGCAGGCCAGGACACATTCCTCCCCACTCAGCGATGAATCGTTATTAAGAAATTCAGAGAGTTGCAGTTCTTTCCTACTAGAAGCATTTATCACAGTAACATTTAAAAAAAACCAAAAAACTGTAATCTCTTAGCAAGCCAGCAGTAGGTTTCTATTGCTAGATAGTAAAACATTAGAAGTTCAGAAGTACTTCCCGATGAAGCTTGTCCTGGATTAAAAGCTACGTCATTGAAGTTCACAAGCAAAGAATAGTCAGCATTGCTGTTTTTCTGATTGACATGTTGAGAAATTGGAGGCACTGGTGACTTTTGATAAAAATGCCTTGTTCGCGCTCAGAGATACTTTCCTAATACCAAGTCTGTAATTACAGGACAGTGAATTAGGATGGAGTCACCTAGTTCTTTGCTTCTTTTACAGATACTGTAACCAGGTTCTTTCTAAAGAAATTGACGAATGTGTGACCCTCCTCCTGCAAGAGCTGGTCAGTTTCCAGGAGCGCATCTACCAAAAGGACCCTGTGAGAGCTAAAGCCAGACGGCGGCTGGTCATGGGGCTGAGGGAGGTCACCAAGCACATGAAGCTGAACAAGATCAAGGGTGTCATCATCTCCCCAAACTGTGAGAAGATTCAGTCAAAGGGTGTGTATGCCTGCTTTGGAAATGTTTACCATTGCAGGGAATTTGATCCTTGCAGCTGGAAGCCGTATCTTTCTCTACAGTATAGTTATGAAACAAATATTGAGCATGAGAAATGAAATTCTCCAGTTAGTAGACTAGATTCTGAAGGAACTGGTTGAGCATCTCCTTTGGCCCCGCCAGGTGGTTTCGTACTGTGATCAGACTAGAACTAGCCAGGGAGCATTACTTTGCATCAGTATATTCTGCTCTCAAAACTTTACATACCCTTCCTTTAATGACTTTTTCCTCTTTAAAAACAATTAGAAAAAAGGTAAAAGATCTCAGCTCTGCTTAGAGAGGAAATCTGTCTCCTAGAAACCAGTGGTTACTTAGTATCTTAGGGTTTTTGGGTTTTGTTTTGTTTTGTTTTGTTGAGACAGTTTCCCTGTGTAGCCCGGCTGTCCTGGACTCTTTTGTAGACCAAGCTAGCCTAGAACTCATAACAATTCACCTGCCTCTGCCTCCTAGAGTGCTGGGATCACAGGCGTGCGCCTGTGAATCTTAGGGTTTTTATTGCTGTGATAAAGCACCATGGCTAAAACAACTTGGGGAAGAAAGGGTTATTTCACCTTACGTCTTATAGTTCATCGTGCAGGACAAGAACTCAAGGCAGTAGGCTGGAGGCAGGAGTGGATGCAGAGGCCATGGAGGAGTGCTGCCTAATGGTTTGCTCCATGCCTTGTCCACCAGCCCAGGAGTGTCCTCAGCCGCAATGAGCTGGCTCCCACATTAATCACTAATTAACAAATTAATGCCATATGCTTGCCCATAGGCCAGTGTGGTGGAGGCATTTTCTTAATTGAGGTTTCCTCTTCCTTTAGCTTGTATCAAGTTGACATAAACCTTGCTAGCCCACATAGCAAGGCTCTTGGGTAAGCTAGCACCTCGAATAGTGTGTAGCAATGTTGGTGGAGCAGACAGAGCTAGGCAGCACTGTAGACACTTGCAGAGAGAAAACACCTGTGAGCCACTGCGCTCATCTGTCGCCCTAACTGTGGCCAGTTGGTACTGGAGCTTAGAGGCTGTGAAACAGAAAGAACTAGCTACTGCGGCGCTTGCCTGTAAGACCAACACTCTGGGAGGCAGAAGCAGGTGGATCTCTGTGAGTTCGAGGCCAGCCTGGTCTACAAAGCAAGTCTAGCACAGCCAAGGCTACACAGAGAAACCCTGTCTTGAAAAAAACAAAATAAAATAAAACAAACCAATTTTAACTAGCTTAGCTAATTAACTAATTTCTTCATAATGAATGTTTGTTACATTGAAACTGATTCCTGCTATGCTAATCCCTACCGAGAAACTAAAGTACTGGGTTTGAAGGCTTTCGGGATTTAGTTGTGGGGAAAGACAAATGCCTAAGTGGTGTGTGTTACAGTTCAAGTAAGACATTCCTTTGCTGTGGTATTCTGTCTTTTAGCTAGGTTAGCTCCACCATGTGGGTGACTGAACGGAGGCTTCTCCATGTGTTGATTTCCTTAGGTGGCCTAGATGAGGCCCTCTACAATGTCATAGCCATGGCCCGGGAACAGGAGATTCCTTTTGTGTTTGCCCTCGGAAGGAAAGCTCTGGGGCGCTGCGTGAACAAACTGGTTCCTGTTAGTGTTGTGGGAATCTTCAACTATTTTGGTGCTGAGGTAAGAACTTACAAGACAGGGCTGCAGATGTGGCTGAGTCAGTAAAGGCCCTTCAGTCTGATCCCCAGAACCTGCTTCAAGCCAGGCAGGGTGCTTACACCTGTACTCTCAGCACTGGGGAGCCAGAGACAAGTAGGTTTCTGCAGACCAATGAGAGATCCTGTCTAATAAGCAAGCTAACTGGCCTCTGAGGAACAGCACCTGCCATTGACCTGTAGCGCGCGCGCGCGCGCACACACACACACACACACACACACACACACACACACACACACACCTTAGGAGGCGTAATGTCTTGCTCTCTTCTGTTAACACATGCCAGGAGTGAGTTAATGACTCAAAGGCGTGGACCAGAGCTGCTCTCCTCAATAGTTTCATTTCTTCCCTTATGTCCTTTAGTTTTTAACTGTCTGTCCTGCTTATAATACCCATGCTAATATTCTCAAAATAATAAGTCTGCATGCTTGTCTGCTTTTTCCTGTTTTTATTTAAATGCACGATTTGTTACACACTACAAATAAAGTTTGTATTATTGGTGGTCCTTGAAGGGCTGCTCTTCACCATTCTTCTTTCTCTATAAAACAAATCATGAGTATGTGTTTGATAGCTAGCTACAGCATTTGCCTGCCTCAGCAGTCAGCACAGTCAGCAGCATCTTTCATTGTTCCTGATCCTCTAAGCAGCAGTGTGACACCAAGATGTGAAAATACTTACCAGGAATGCTGGCCATAGTGGTACACATCTCTAATGGGAGTCAGAAGCAGGTAGATCTCTGTGAGTTCCAGCCAGGTCGACATGGTGAGTTCCAGGACAACTGGAACTGCATAGTAGTGAAACCCTGTCTGGAAAGAAACCAACAACAAAAACCACTTACCAGGAGTTAAGTTGTTGGAATGATGATCTGGGAACCATTAGGCTTTGTCATATGGGTTGTCTTTTTTGGTATCTGAGGATGTCATGAGATACAGCTATTGAAATGCAGCTTTAGTGATGTTTAAGGATTGCCACTTTTATTAAACATGAGAATGCCCTACACCTGGCTAGAGGACTTTTAATTCCTTTGGAAACTGCCATCTTCTACACCCCTGCCTTCCTCCCTGCCCATGCTCATTCCCCCATGTTCTAACCCAAGTAAGACTGTTGCTGCCCCCCAGCTAGCCTGGTGCTTCTCTTGTGTCTCCTTTAATTTATGATTTCATATGCCTACCGATTCAACACTGCCCTGTCCTTCCTTCTCAGAGCTGTACCTGTTTTTTAAGTTCTGCATCAGATGTTAGTCTCTTGAGTCCCTCAGTGATGCCCACAGTCAGATTTTAAGGTCTCCTTTAAAAGCTAGTGTTGTTAATTTGTTGATGTTGTTTGTTTTGTTTTGTTTTTGAAATAACATGCAAAGAAACAAAAAGCCAAAACCTCTGTAGGCGTTTATGCTACTGTAGTGTAGCTGCTCCTGTCTCTTCCTTGTAGTCATATGTAGAAGAGTTGATGCTCCCTTCTTAACGCTCTGTAGAGCCAGACTAATGGGAGCACATTTGTTGAACCTTTTAAATATAGCACAAATAATGTTAGAATCAATTGTCTCAACCCTGTGAGAATTAATAAGCTGCATATGTGTTCAGTGTATTTTGTAAGGTTCTATGATTTACAGAATGCCCAAATTTTATCCAGACTAAAAATATAAGAAGCTTAATAGTTTAAAAACAACAAATCGAGTATTCACGGAGGAATCTGTCTTTCTAGAGCCTGTTTAATCGATTAGTGGAGCTCACTGAGGAAGCCAGGAAGGCATATAAAGACATGGTTGCAGCGACAGAGCAGGAGCAGGCGGAGGAAGCACTGAAGAGTGTGAAGACCGGGCCTCACCACATGGGCCACTCTCGGAACCCCTCTGCAGCAAGTGCCATTTCTTTCTGCAGTGTGATCTCTGAACCCATTTCTGAAGTAAATGAAAAGGAATATGGTAAGTTGTCCCATACCATTTTAAATGAAATAATTTAGATAATTTAAATGAAATAGTGGTTAAAGCCATTTTGTAAGTAACCTTCAAATCTGCTTGTTGTTTGTTTTAATACTTTTTTTTTTTTTTCTAAGTCTGACTCTCAATTTATTGTGTGGATAGGATGATCTTTAGATCCCCCAGTATTTATCCTCCAAGCACTGAGATTACTGCTGTGTGCTATTTATGTGATGCTGGGAAGCAAGACCGGGACTCCTTTTAGCTTAAAAAATTCATTTAAACATTATTATTGAAAAATAGAATATTTGGCTGGGTGTGGTAGTGCATGCCTTTAATCCCAGGACTGGGGAGACAGAGATAGTAGGTCTCTATGAGTTCCAGGGCCAGCCTGGTTTATGTAGAAAGTTCCAGAACAACAAGGGCTACATAGAGCCTGTCTCAAAAAAGAAAAAGAAAGAAAGAATATTTGGAACTGAGACCATTCTTTAAGACCCTGGAATTTAATCACATTTTGTTTTAGTCACATACTCCAATGCTGTGAAGAGACACCATGACCAAGGCAACTCTTATAAAAGAAAGCACTTAATTGGGGGCTTGCTTACAGTTTCAGAGGTTAGTCCATTATCATCATGGCGGGGAGCATGGCCACATGCCTGTAGGTGCTGGAGCAGTAGCTGAGAGCTACATCCTAATCCATAGGCAGAGGGAGAAAAAGAAAAAGACCGAGAGACAGAGGACAGATGTGGGCTTGATGTGCACTTCTGAAACGTCAAAGCCCACCTCCAGTGACACACTTCCTCCAAGAAGGCCGCATTTAATCTAATCCTTGTCAAATGGAGCCATTCTTACTCAGATCACCTCATAGTTCTAAGGATCTTAAGAAAAAGCCGAACAGGCTCTTAAGAGCAGAATACTTAATGACCCTATGGAATAAATAATAGGAAGTTTTATTCTAATAATTTACTTGCTAATTAAAACTTTAGGTTTAGTAAGCCACTTAACTTTGTTGTACTACTCAGTCTGAGCTTACGAAACCTAGACGGCTGATACTTGCTCTGAGTTCCTACGTAATTGTAGTAAAGATACGTGCAGACTACAGAAGTGCTTGCGTTAGTGCGCAGCGTCATTTGCCGTCGCCCGCACTGCCTTTCCCTGCCTTGATTCTCTAGTGGTTTGAACTCGAACTCACTTTTTGAATGACTTGGTATTCTCCTATCTTTTTTAGTGACTTTTCTCCTTGCACTAATAAAATAACAAGAATTAACTATTAACTTGAGGAAGGGCTTAACTTTGCTTATAGGGCAAGGGGGTTAGGTCTGTCATGGAGGGGACAGCAGGGGCATTGGTGGCTGGTCACCCAGTGAGGAAGCAGATCGTGAGTGCAGGGGTCAGTTGGATCCCTCCTTGTTTAGTCTAGGACCCCAGCCTAGGAATAGTGCCGCCCACAGTTAGGGCGGGGTCCTCCACTTACATTACTCTGATCGCAGATATGTACTGTGATTCCTGTGTCAAGTTGAGAATCACTGTCACTCATCACGTAGAGTCACTGTATTTTTGCTTCTTTTTTTCATTTCATCTCATTTAAATGTTACTTGTGAGTTTATCAAATGGGTAGTTGCCACCTGAATTTAAACTGTAAGTCTCCTCATCTCTGGTGTAGCTAAGTGTTCGGGGATGCTTTCAGTGGCGCTGAAGTGTTGTCTGCCTTTAAGAAGCTGCTGCTCATAGGTGTTACTACCTAGAGGTAGGCGTGCTGGTGCTGGGTAACTAGTTCCACACGAAGACAAGGGGCTAAGCATGGAACAGACCGAGTCTGTGGAGGGGGAAATGCCAGTGTTAAAAGCGCACGGCAGCGTAAGTCCGCAGGGCTCTGCGTTTGGAGAAACAGTAGAGTGATGCTTGCTCTCCATGTGGGCGCAGGAGGAAAATAGCCCCAAGAGTCCTCAGAGTGTGCACACTCCACATAAGGCATTCAGAGGTGGAAGGCAGCCTCAGCTTTTCACACTCCACCTAAGAAGCATTTAAATGCCGAACCTCTCTTTAGGGAAAGAAAAGCCAATGGGGGAAAGTATGTAAATGGGCTCTAAGGCTCTAGTTTTCATAATTAAATGTATATGTGATAATAATTTATTTTAGGATTGTATTTATCTTGTGGACATGTTCATGATAGGGCATGGCACACCGGTGCCACAGTGTCTTCTGTGGTGGTTAGAGGACAGCTTTGTGGAGTTACTTCTTCAGGGATGGAACTCAGGTTACCAGGCTTGTGTTGAAAATACCTCTACCTGCCGAGTTATCCTGCCAGCCTTTCGTTGCTGTTTGTAAAATGATATTGACTTTGTGGCAGCTACAGGAACACAGATAGGGTGGGAGTGAGGAGGGGTGACGGTGAAATAGCAGACACATAAGTATTTCTTAACGGTTATGTAAAAGTGCTGTGGGACAGATCAGTGGACAGGTAGGAAGATGAGGAAGGAGTGCTCCGAGGAGTGGGCATCAGGGACAAGTCGGCGCCTAAGTTTACAGCTTGCACTGAGCAGCATATGCTGAGGCACAGCTTATCCTGTGACTGCATGGACCGTGTGGGGGGCCTGCATGGTCAGAGGCAGGATGCAGAGGACCAGAAAGACAGATGGGTAAGAATCAGGTCCTGGAAACCTTAGAGGTGCTGTCTATAGAGTTTAACTCTTAGGGTCACCAAAAGCTAGTTGGACAGAGGTAAAGCCGGCTTGCAAAATAAACTAGGAACATACAGAAGAACACACAGGACAGAAAGATTGAGACCTGCGTTAAGACAGCAGTGACCAGATGGAGTTTTCGAGGTAGAAGTGACAGAAGGTCGCGCGTTCCATGGTTGGTAGGTACAGAGTAAAGAAGAAAGACAGGACAAGGGTTAGCAGCTAGTTTCTCGTGCTTTGACACCGAATGGTTGTGTCACTGGGCACATAGGAGGTGTAGACTGTGTCTGTGAGGTGTGAGTGAGGGTGGGACTCACCTGTCCTCTGCTGAAGGAGCGGGAGGGAGGACAGGCTTCTTGTTTCTTTTCTCTTTCTGTGTAAACTGTCCTGACTAAAGTGCCCCAAATGCGATCTGCATCAGTGTGTATAGTCTGTGGGGATAATAATCAGGTTAAATATATTGTGTGCGTAGCTTTCTCTTCTCACTACATGATAATCTGTAAAATGCAGATTGCTGTAAAATAGTTGGATCTCTTTATTTAAAAATAAACTCAGAAGAGTGAGAGAGCCGCACTCATCCTGCAGTCTTAGTCCTTAAGCTTGATTTTGTCAGTACTACATTATGTAACACATGCCGTGTAAACCAAGTTACATGTAGTGTAAATCAGATTGTCCCAGATACTAGAAATGCATGGTTAGATTGGTTGTGTATAAATGAAACATGGGACCCAAAGCCTAGGTGATGTGCTTTTCTGTACCTTTCACATGAGAACTGTTCATGCTGGGCATCTTGACTTGACTGTGAACTGGGGATCCTTGAAGTCAGCATAGCTGTAGGGATACAAACACAAGAGACTGTGCATTGATTGTCATATGTGACACATGTGCGTCAGTGGCTCTGTCGGCATTTGGCCTCCACTTTCTGACACTGGTGCATTTCATCTCTTAATTCTTCATTTGAATACACATTGTTTTGAATATTACTCTCCCTTTATTACATTTAAACTCATTGTAAAACAAATTAAATGTTTAAGTTACTGAGCCGACAAATTTCTATTTTCTGTTCCTGCCCCTTATTTTGTTGTTTGAAATAAGTTCCATGACTCTGGGGTAGTGTTTCCGGTTCTCAAAAATGTGCTTCCTGCTTGCAGAAACTAATTGGAGAAGCATGGTGGAGACGTCAGATGGCTTGGAAACATCAGAAAATGAGAAAATGGTTCCCTGTAAGTATGGCCCTTCTGAGAAGCCCCTTGACACCACCCTGGTGGGTAAGCAGCCAGCAGCGGCTGCAGGGAGCTCTCCCTCAGCCCCAAGCCAGGGGAAAATTACAGGTGACAAGGATGAACTGAAGCCAGACGACCTGGAGTGGGCCTCTCAGCAGAGCACAGAGACCGGCTCCTTGGACGGCAGCTGCCGAGATCTTTTGAATTCCTCTATCACCAGCACAACCAGCACTCTTGTACCTGGCATGCTTGAAGAAGAGGATGATGAAGAGGAGGAGGAGGAGGATTATACTCATGAACCCACATCAGAAGAAGTGCAGCTCAATAGTAGAATCGAGTCCTGGGTCTCTGAGACCCAGAGGACTATGGAGACCCTGCAGCTCGGCGAGGCCCTTCCTGGCTGCGAGGAGGATAGTGCAGAGCAAAGTGGAGATGAGGCAGCAGATGCGCCCGAGGGGCTGGAGTCAGGGGGAGATGGTGAGGCCTGGACTCTTGAGCAGCAGCCTGAGCCCAGCAGCTCTGTGAGCAAAGAACACTGATTCCAGTTCTCCCCAAAGTAATAACTCAGGAAGTGGCAGCTGTCTCCAGCTGCAGCCATTTACCTGAAGCTCCAGCTCAACATCTTCCACTGTCCAGTTACTCACTGTGTTTTTAATTCCCAACAGACTTTTTGTAACTCTTATCTATTTTGTTATGATCTATCTCTAGCTTTGCTTTTAACTAGTGTCCAAGTCTGTTTCTAAGAATTGTGTAGGAAATTCAGACTTTGTTCCAACTTACTTTGTGATTAAAAAAAAAAAAAAGACTAAAGAAAGAAGACCAAATTCTAAGGAAAACAAAACAACTAATGGCTATTTAAGGGTATTTTACAAACTAAAGATCAAGGTTCTAAGGACCAGTGTTTGTTTGCAGATCCATCTCCTTCAGGGTAATCTGTCGGAGTTATGGAAGCTGCTTTTGAAAAGAGCTGGAGGTAGGTAGCATCAGGGACTAAATGGCCGAGGGCAGCAAGGCTGCCCAGTGCTGTGCATTAAAAAATGGATACAGATTTTGCTTGGTCCACAATGTTTATTTCTGAAGTCACTGGTCATCGTAACTCCTGAAGGTCAGGATGGACCAAAACAGCCTGCAGGAGTTAGGTGAGCACCAAAGCATTACCATGCTGGTGTTATCTGTGGAAAGGGACAGAAGTAAGAGCAAACAGTCACCATGGTAGGACTTGCCAGGTTCCGTCTGACACTTGCCTCTTACCTCAGGAATGCTCTTGTACATAGTATGTAAAGTTAGGCAAGCTCTGACAGGTGAACAGTGAGCAAGTTTGTATCAGCACAGCGCCTCCCGTGGGCACCCAGAAGCAAGGCTGTCCGCTGTGCTCTGCTGCTGATGTTTGCTTTAGACCCTCTTGGTTTGAGGTGTGGATCTGTTTGCATATTCAAACTCGTCCACATTGTAAGTCATTTCATCTTTCTTTAAATGTACATTTCTGCACCTTCCTCATAGAAGAACCACAGTTACAGGAAGTTGGGGAAAGGAATTTTGCAGTCTGTGATGTGTTTGGGGAAGGCTGGGAAGAACCTGTAGAAGAAAAGAGAGAGGTTTTCTGATTGTGTTGATCCTTCAGATGATTTATCATATACAAATATATGCAGAAAGTAATTTTATTCACAATTATTTATCTCTGCCTTTCTCTAGGAATGTGTGTGTGTGTTTGCATGGGAGAATCTCAACTTAGCTGTTTGTTTCTGTCCAGCCACCACCTGGCTGCTAGTGTCCTCAGCAAGTTTCTGTAGGATGGGAAAGTCATACAACACCCATCTCTTGTCTTCCATCTTCTCCTTCCTTCACCCCCAGCTTCCAGTACACAGATGGACACATGAACTTTCCTACCCACAAGCTCCCAGAAGCAGGCAGCAAGGGTTTGCTCTCCTCCCCCTGGTTATGTGGGGCAGGATTTTGCCTCCCAGAGGCAGAAGGGACAGCTAGAGAGTCTTTACTGAGAAAATTGGGACCTACTGTCATAGTTCCGAGTTTGATATTCCTGGCATTTAATGCTAGAGAGAGAACGATTCTTGGCTGATGTTATAGTATTTGTGAATTGTGAAGATTTAGGAGCATTGCTCTATAAAAAATGTCAGTCTGTCAACTTCATTAGTGTGCTAAGAGACAGTAGTTGGCCATCCAGTGTGAACTGTTGTCCAGTGTAGATTTTAGGCACCAATTATCTGATAGTTCATTTAGACGTAAGGAATGAAGCTGACATGGCGAGCGTGGATTTACACGGGCGGATTCTTACTGTCTGCATATTTGGAAGCCTTAACTTGTTTAAAGAAATGATAGAGGTTTTGAACGACTGACAGCCTTGAAAGTAGATTTGAAAACTTTCACTACTTTTCATGATACTATTTCCTGCTTGATGTCAGTGGTTCAGCTAGCCCTTGATCTTGAGGTAGTGGCTTTTCAGAGGTTTCTTGTCTTTTATTCTCTTCTGGACATGAATCATCATTTTAGAATTTTGACACTTGTACCAAAAGAGAAGCTGAGGAAATCTTGAAAACACCAGTAACTTAGTTTTGCTGTAGTTGTCAGAAGCTGAGTGAGTATCCTCTCGCAGGCAGTGGCTTTTCTGCCACAAGTCCAAGGGACCACAGGCTTTATGCAGGGAACCGGTCACTTCTGGAGGACGGCCCAGATTATCAAAGGAAGCACTACCATGCTGGGAGTACCCTTAAGTACGCATCAGTGCTGTCTTATAGTTTGTTTCCTTTGGGTAAATTTGGGGGATATTTGTGTATATTGAGTTCCAGGCCTTCGAGGAGATATGAGAAATAGGAAAGTTTTATTTTTGGAAGTAGGTATGATTCACTCTTTGGAGTCTTAGAAATAAATCTAATGGCAAGAATAAGAGTTTATTGGCACAAGAAATAAAAACTGATCTTTTTTATTTTTTTTTAGTGTGTAGATGTAGTTTAACTGGCAATAATTAGTGTTAGGTTTCTATCAGTACATGAATTACAGTATAAATTACACTCCCCTGGTCAGACTCCCTCTTGGTAGGCTTGTTGTTATGAAGATTACTCCTTAAAGACAGGTGTTCATAATAGCTTAATTTTTTTGTTTTAATCTTTGTAAATGATGTAATATAATTTCTTTTGACTAAATATGGAAAAATAACGTGTGTTATACATTGAAAAGTTTTTACAGGCTTTGACTGGAATCATTTTTGAAGAGATGGTATTTTATATGCTTCCAGTGTTTGGAAAAGAATTAGTCAAAAGGAATTCAAATAATTTAAATATTGACAAATTAATATCCAAATAACATACTTGTGTGATTTTTTTTTTTTAATAATCTGGGGAAAGTGGGAGGTGGGAATTACAATGTGCAAATAAAGAGCGATCTTTACATTCATTTTCGACTTGACACAAAACTGCTAAATCGTAACACATTGTTACTTTAATATATGTATAAAGTATTACTGTTTGTAAAGCTGCTGTTTGCTTAAGAAATTATCATGTAAGTATTTTCTGTACATTGTGCCAACAGATTAGAACATTAATTTAATTCGCCGAAGGCTTATCTTTTTATTTAAATTTTTTTTTCCTGTGGAATATTTTATTTGCAGACATCTTTCCATCTCCCTTGTTCCTTTCAGCCTTTATGCCCATCACAGATTCTGCAGAATCTAAACCTGAACCCTGGTTAATAATAACATTTAAACTTTGTTGGCACATCACACCTTAAAAGTATTTGTATTGTTTTGTAATTTAATTTCTAAGTATACCACCTGAATTTATAATTTAATGTCTTAATTGTAATGCTCTAATAAAAACTAGCAAAATTAGTGGATTATATCAAGAGAGGATTTTGTGTTCTTTTTCTGTGTGGTGGATAAAAGTTACCTTGGGCCCAGAGGTTGATAACAGCCCTTTGCACAGTGCGAGCACTGGTGGTTATTGACATGCCTTCTGCCGTCGCCCACTCCCTGACCTGCCTGCTGTGGTCCTTGCATTCACTGGGTTTGCCAAAATTCTCACAGAGGACCCAAGAGCAGTGTTTGGAGTGGTCAGCGTGATCGCCGTGTGCTGACTGTCCCGGTGTCAGGCTCCTGTAGAGCCTAACCCCGTGGTTGACAGTGTCATGTTGATGTGGTTTGTGCTATCCTTTCCTGATGATACAGCTATAGGAATTTGTCCCCCAGTTTGTGTTCAGATTAAACAGAAGAGTGTGTGTAGCTCCTGAAGACAGCCTGAAGGTGCCCTTTCTGATGAAAAGGAAAAGGAAGTGTATTCCATAATAGCTTTTCTGCCACATGCTTATTTCTGAGTCTGGCATGCTATAACTTGGAAACCGTGTCCACAGGTGGTGTTTTAGACCATCTGTTGAGTAGTTAATGTCCTGAAACTTTCTAAATTAGAAATATCCTAAGCTCGGTTCCAGACCCCTCAAGAAAGCAACATCACAAAGAGGTCACGTGACAAATTTGGTTTCTCTATGCCTTCAGAAGTTATGTTTATACTATGCTGTAGTTAGGAGTGTGATAGAATTGTGTCTAATAACGCACGGGACATCATTTCAGAATGTTTTATTACTAAAAACACATCCGGTGAGTTGTCACTGGAAGAAAATGAACTCTTGGTGTTGGTGGCTGGGAACATCAGTGTTGGTTCTGGTGCTGGGATGCCTATGGCAAGCGTTGGTTCTGGTATTGGGGTGCCTGTGGTAGTTGCTTTCATAAAGCAGTGAAGTTGCTGCATCCTTGGCTCTTCCTTTCACAAAGCATTTCCCTAGCATGGCATGCTGGGTTTTTCCGGAGTCTGGGATTCAGCCCATGCTCTGCTGGGCAAGCACAGCTCTAAGCCACAGCTGGCTCAATGGCATTTCAGTGTAAAACCTGACAAGTCAGACTGAATCCTTCCTGCTGCTTTTTCAGCTGATTGCTACTTCCATTTTGTTCCCATGACAGCCGTGCTCATAGTTTCTCTGCCAGGCATAGAAAACCACTGGAAACCACTGCTTTTGTGCCCATGTGTAAGAGACATGCTAAGGCTTTGTGTGAGAGAGCAGCTGTCCTGTCACACCCCAAGTCCTCTTCTCTTTCTGGTTCTTTTGCTATTTTTGCCACAACCACAGTTAAGTGCTGAAATCTGGAGCCCTTCAACATCATCCATGAGAGCTGGAATCAATGCTGACACGTCTCCAAATAGTCATGTTTTTGTATGTGGTGCTGCTGGGGATTGAACCCAAATCCTTGCATATACTAGGGACACACTCTGTCTCTGAGGCACATCCCCAAACCGTGACTTCCTGTTGGTGTACTTTTTAAACTATTTTATTTGGGTTTCTTAGGCTACTTCCTTCTGGTTAGGGTCATCTGGTTCCTTGGGACAAGTCTAGTCTTCGTTTTCAGGATATCTCCAACTTCTCATCCAACTGCACCAACAGCAGCCAGGAGGAGCAGGGGTGGACCCAGCAGCCTCCATTCTCAGAGTCACCCTCAACATTCTCTGGGCTCTGGCTTTTATTCCCTCTCCAGATCCTCAAGAGTGGAACTATGTGGGAAAGAGCTCCTCTCGGAGCCCGCAGGGGGCAAATAGTCTGCTGCTGTGGTCCATCTTAATCAGTCCCACATCCCACACCTGGGAGCAAAACTAAACCAGGTTTACATCCACAACAACTGCCTGATGACATCTGGAGTGGTCATTTCCAGAAGGTTCTGAAGTTCTTTCATCCAGATCCATCAGAGGAATCACTATCTATGGCAGCTCCAGCCTTTAAAAACATATTGGCCTCTCTGTTACTTTAATAAAATATTTAGTATTAGCTATGTAAACAGTGAAGAGGCCTCTGGTACTTGTCAGTCTAATCTGTTCCGTTCTGAGATGTCTCACTAAGTTGTTTCCGCTTCCTTTCCAGACCTGCCACACCCAGCCAGTTTGACACAACTACTCCACGTGCCCTTTCACCTTGCTCTTGCATGTCACAGGAGCAGCAGCTTTCTTCAGTCCCCGTGAACCAGCGTCTGCATACTCCCCTAAGTCTCTGAGCTTCTCGGAAGTGAGAGTTAAGAGTCTTTCTTTGGGTTGGGCTCTATCTTAAGGGAATGCTGTAGCTAATTTGAGGTTTTTTTGTTTTGTTTTGTTTTTTTTTTTTCTTTCTTTTTGTCCATACCACTAAGCTTGCCTCAGCTACCTGGCCCTTTTGCCCTGCGGTCATTTGTGTGTGCGCTGGGTTGGTATTTCCAGTCTCCCTCATGAGCCTTCCCTTTAGGTTCACTGCTTGGCCAGCTGGTGCCAAAAGCCCAGCTTCCAGCCAGTTTTATAGTCTTAGACCTTCTCCTTCTTCATCATTTCTAGCTTGTGATGGAAAGTGAGAGATGTGTACCTTTTCCTTTCAGTTCAGCGCTTACGAACTGTTGCGTGGTTATCAATTTCAATATTGTTCTGTCTTGGGGGACAGGGAGGCCCGAAGAGACATCAGCTGAGGTTGGTGGAACAGCAGGAACACTTATTTATTGATGTGCGGGTTCTCTGTCTTACACAGGCATGGTCATGGGCACCCCAAAACAGTTACACAGCGCAGTACCATCAAATGTTGAGGCCAGATCACCAGTCCAGATGTAATGACAGTGTACACATTTGCAACACTGGTGGCTTTGCTGAAATAAAGACTGTGAGAATACGCTGAAGTGAGCGCATATTACCACCAGATGTGCTCAGCAGCAGGTGGGCGCAAACCTTCAGACTATGTAAAGCACCATGTTCATGAAGGGCAGTAAAATGCGGAATGGCTGTAATGGCCTAAGCCTGTCTCTTGAAGATTTGACCCTCAGCTCAAATCTTCCCCCATGACTGACTTACGTGCCCTCTGTTAATTTAGTTTCTTATCAGCTTTTTAACAACTATTAGATGTTACCGTTAAAAGGCAGTGGGTCGCTTATCCTCCGTGTCACCCAGTGTCAGGGAAACCAGGGTACAGGTGTAGAAACACCTGGAGTTTTGGCTCTGCCATTTTCAGACAGTGGGCCTTGATCAAATCACAGGACTGGTAAGAGGGCATGAATGAGTGAACATGGAAAGATGCCCTGTTGCAGGGTTAGAAAACTGATGCGCAGGAGCATAGGAGGAGAAAAGGGAGGAAGGGAGGGCTTGGGAGGAGAAGAGGGAAGGGACCACAGCTGGGATACAAAGTGAATAAACTGTAATAATAATTAAAAAAACTTAAAAATTCTCATATATCTGAATGCAATAAAGAACTTTCAGGAGTTTTCAGGGAGTTTTCAATGTGGCATGCATTTAAATTAAAAAAAGAAAGAAAGAAAACATGCACATTTGGTTGTGTGATGTTGGAGGGGGAATTCATATTGCTCATCACAGCTTCTCAAGCCTCTGGGGTGACTTAGGGAATTCAGCCAAGAGCATGTTGCCCCTGTTGGTTGTGTCAACAGAGGTCTGCTCCAAGACGCCTCATCTTGTGCCAGCAAAGACCAAATGTAAGGATGGTGGCCTTTACCCTTGTCCCATTGGCCTTCCCCTACTGGCCAAAGGGGTGCAGCCGTCAGGCCAGCATAGAATTGCTACTTTGGTAGGAAGAGGCAGTAGCCACAAATGAATGGCTGGCCGGTCAGACTCTGCTGGGAAGAAGAAACAGGCCTGTCTCCGGATCTCCCCACTTAATGCTGCGTGTGTGTATCTCGTGTGCTGGGGCCCTTCCGGACCACGGGTTCCCATCCTTTGATCTGGCTCTCCCTCATAGGGAGCCCTGGCCAAAGGACGTGCCTTCTACACAACTGACCACTGTCGCAGCAACCAGGCAAGCACATTTCTATTTTCATCTCAGTTCCCAGCATCTTGGGAAAGAACTTGGCTCTTCCTCTGGACCAGACCCCTGGGGAGAGAGGAGCGCCTGCAGGCTCCTTCGGTAACCTTTCTTTGACTTGGACTCAGAAGACAAAGGTGATCTTGAGTGCTGCGGAGACACAGCGTCCTTTATGCTACCACCAGGCCCCGGGAGCCGCCTGTTCGCCAGCACTGAGGCCCCTTTGTCCTGGCTGGGGATTGTGGCCTCCCTGCCCGTGCCCCTCCCCGCCAGTCGCTGTGCCTGAAGAAGCCTTTGGACTTGCCCGGCGCACACTGGCTCTTTCTTCTCGGGCTCCTACAGCTTCGGTGCTGCGCGTCTGGTCGCCTGGCCCGCCGGCTCGATCCGGGCAAAAGCGCGCGGAGCCCAGCCTCCCCGGCCAGCCCCAGCTTCTGCCCGAGCCAAGGCTACGGCCAGTGGCAGTCCAGGGCCGCAGTTCCCGCAGCAGCCCCCAGGAGGCGCAGCGCGGCCCTAGGAGGAGGCTCTTAAACCGGAGCAAGCAAACGGCTTCTAGAAAGTCCAAGAGAACAGGGGCTTATGCAAGGATATTAAGAGAGGGTGAACTCATTCAAATCTTACTGTAAAGATTCCAGACATGGCAGAAAAGACGGAAGCCAGGGAGAGTGGACACGCACGAAGGTTTATTTAGAGCCCAAAATGACTAGCATTTTGGACACCTCAGTCAACGTCCGTGTGAACCTCAGTGAAAAACTGGGTAAATGATGGTGCATTTGCACAATGGCATTACAAAGCCATTGAAATAACCTATCTGCAAGTGCATGAGAAAGATAAGGATTTCGCCAAGCAAAATAGGTTAAAAATGTGTGCGATGTTATTTTTTTTTATTTTATTATCGTTATTATTATTGTTGTTAGGGAAAGAAAAAAAAACAACATAGTTATGTATGAGGGCAATATGTGTTCTTCATGGCACTAAAATGCCAGGATTGTGTCTAAATTAGAATGTGTATGAATTTAATTTTCCCTCAATAAATAAGGTACTTCTATGTAAAATGAAAAGGGGGCTTAAAAGGTGAAGTCAGCTCAAGAGGCCAAAAGGGCTCATGGGATTATGACAGCAGCTTTACGGTGGTGTGCTGGTGGAGCCCAGCCTCTTTCTAGAGGGCTTACGCGTGTGGCTGAGTCCTCACTCCTGGCCGTTTGCTTTCCTACCAGCCCAGCAGAGAGCAGGGCACTAGGGCTGCCTTTCTTCTCCCTGCCCTGCTCTGAAAGGTGTGTGCCCACCCCTCTGTCCCCTCTTCTGAGGCCCCTCCAGCCTCACCCTGAGCCTCAGCCCTGAGCCTCAGCAAGGGAGGAGCAAACTGAGCAAAAGGCCTTGTAAATGGATCCCTCAATCCCAGCACCCGGGAGGCAGAGGTTGGTGGATATCTGTGAGTTCAAGGCCAGCATGGTCTACAAAGCAAGTCCAGGACAGTCAGGGTAACACAGAGAAACCCTGTCTCAAAACACCAGGAAAAAAAAAAAGTTCTCTGGCTTAGCTAAGGGCCCTGTGTCCTCTCTGATCTACCAGTCTTTCCTAGCTAAACTCTCACCTAGAACCCTCACTTTAGGGAAGGTGATTCGGCAACACTTAGCATTAGCTGGATGAACTCAATTCTCCTGTCTCAGCCTCTTGAGTGCTAAGATTACAGGTAGTGCTAAGATTACACTTTGTTCCCCACAGCTAACCAGGGGCTATACAGCAAGACCCCTGCCTCAGACAAAAATCCTAAAAGAGACAACAAACTATCCAAATAGTAGGTTTTGAGCAGAAATTAAAGAAACACGAAGTTGATCTAGTCTGAGAGTCAGTGTGAAGGGAGCCTGCCAAGCCAAGAGACGGAACTCGGTAACAGAGGCAACAGAGTGACAACATTTGAGGAATGATTAGTTTGAAGAGTTCGAGCCTCCCTTTATTTTTATTTTATTTTATTTTTTTTGTGGCAAAGACACCAAACCAAACTCCCTGGAATTGGAGTGGTAGATAGTTGTGGGCTGCCATGTGGATGCTGGGAATCCAGGTTTAGTACTCTTAACTTTGGGCCGTATCTCTAGCCCCATTTGTTTACTATTTAGTGTGTGTGTGTGTGTGTGTGTGCATGTGGAGGTCAGAGGAAAACTTGCAGGGGTCAGCTGTTCTTTCATCGCGTGGGTCCCAGAGTTGGAAACTCAGGTCGTCATCAGGCTTGGCAGCCGAGTAGTTTTCTCCGCTAGCTCGTCTCACTGGCCCCTTTCCTACTTTGTGTTTAGCGATAGGCTCTTGTGAAGTTGTGAAGGCTGGCCTCGGATCCTGTGTAGGCCAGACAGGACCTGAAGCCAGGCTCTTCCTGCTTCAGCCTCTTGACTCAGCTGGAGTTATGGACGAGCACACGGACGCCACATGCCGCGACTACGGCCCTTCTTGCCACCCACCTTTTCCAACATTTTGCAAAACAAAACAAAACAAAACAAAACATTTTATTGGCCCTTTCTAGAACTTACTCGCCAGGGTGATTCCGTAAGACTTCTGCTGAACTAGCTGTGGTCACCTCACTACTGATCCTGCGTCTGGCCTCAGTCAAGGCTGCCCAGCCAGAGCTTCCTGTCTGCAGCGCTGCAAACTGCCCACACAGCACAGAGTACTCCAGGCTGCAAACTACATCTCTGCAGTCCCGGATCGAAGCCAACCTTCCCATCATCTGGGATTTATTTTCTTGTAATTCGTACTCACATGCCTTTAGGACTGGCTCAGGACTGCCTTCGCCACGACCCACACACTATGTAGTGGCCTGTGATTTTTTTTTTTTTTCATTTTTCCCTGATGCTGAAGGACCTGAGAATGTAGGTGGCCTTGGAAAACATAGGGGTCTGCCCTGAGAGCTGTTCCAACACTTGAGCTTTTGGTGAGTCTATCTTCGCTCTCCCCATACGAATTCCAGGCAGAGGCTGGTGGATGGAAGTTCCCATGTGAGGTTCTTCTCTCACCTTGATCTGATTTGATGGAGAATAGGAAGAGAGTCAAGTTTCCAACCCAGGCTGCGCCTACTTTTTTTTTTCTTTCTTTCTTAATATCATGTGCAAAATGTTCTTTTCTTTCTGGTGTAACACAAAAATTCACTCTATTGCCATTAAAACAAAAAAAATCTATAACAAATGTAGCAAGTTAACTAACACAAATTTATCAATATTTCATAGGTTAATTAGTTCATTCTTTGTCCATTAGAGGTTTTCATATTTCATGTGCAGCACCTACCCAGCTCATCCCAATGTCTTCAAAATTTCCTGCTTACTCGCCTACCAAGTCAAAGTCCAGAATCTCATCGAACTCATCTGCCCAGTTGTCCCAAATCTCATTAAGCCATCTAAATTAGAACTGGCTGAGAAGGAGCTACCCAGCGACAAAGTAGTCTCTATTTGTGGACCCGGAGAAAGCAAAGAAACATTTCCTGCTCTTAAAATATTAACAGTTGAGAAGGCATGGGAGAGCAGCTAGCGAAAATCCAACCTAAGAATGAAGAAAGTTAAAAGCAAAAAGCATCATTATGTTTCAAGCGGTTTACAAATGTGGCCAAACTCAGGTTCAAAGGCCTAACGACGGTCATGGGAGGTCTGTGGATCTATCCCCTGACTCTGTTTGTCTATCTTAAAATAGAGAGAGGATGCAAGCTGTGGAGTAGAGGCATTGATAACCATCTTTGTAGAACCTTCCACAGTAGTGACAGATTTCACAATTCAGCTGCAGTGTGGAACCATTTTTTGAAAAGCTGCTTACAAATCTGTTTGGGGAAAAGGAGTTGTGGATTCTCATGGTGAGCTTAGATGCAGCCTCTAAACAAACTGAAGTTGGAAGAGGTTGCTGTAACCATCCCATGACAGGTTTCTCTGTGGGGACAGGAGGATCATGAAATAGCACCTTCACACTCTGGGATGTTGTTGGCCAGGACAAAATTAGACCTTTATAAAGACATCATTTCCAGAACACTGGCAGTAATGACAGAGGGCAGATCCAAAACTAGCCAGAATGTTAGAGCATGGTTTTCTGGAGGTATGTGAACAAGCAGGATCTTCCCAAGTCTAGGAACACAGCAGATACCAAATACATTTGCCTGACATTCCCCTCACCAGAGAAAATGGCACCTGCGGGCCACCTGTGTCACCAGTGGAGATGGCATTGACTGGCCCTCCAACTAACTCAAACTTCAGAAGCAGACAGTTGCCAGCACACTGTGGCAAAGCCAGCTGCCTTTTCCTGGATACATCTGCAAAAATGAGCAGCCCATGGGCTGTAGGGCTGGGAATGGGGACAGCTTTCTCATACCATGCCTTTTACACACTACAGCAAAACCAGAATTAAATTAGGAAAAAAAAAAAAAAGAAGAAGCAAAAACAGTGTTAGATTTTGAATGCTATCTTCCATCCCTCTAGCCTTGGTGGCTATTTCTGCAAATCCCTGTGGGAATATCTTTGAGTGGAAATAAATGAGAACTGGAACTGGGCAGACCCCCTTGTTGTGGTCTTGAGTCTGCCATTGGACTGTAATATCTCTTTGCAAAAGGAGAGGAAGAAACAGCCATTTACCTCCATTTTTCCAAAGCTAGCAGCTCACTCTTCAGTGCTTCTCAAGAAGAAACGATATTTGTATTGCGACCACAGTGGTGAAGAGGATCAGAAAGGAACCTTTCCCCTAAGTTCTGTTTTATCCCCAGCTTCCTGCTTTAGCTTGTTTTGGTCCAAGAAACCAGTGAGCATTTTTAGTAGGGAATCAAGACTGGAACACTGGAGAAAATTTCAGCCCTTCCCTGACCTGCTTTCTTTGGAGTAGAGATCTAGCAGGGGGTTCATACTCACCCCTAAGCCTCTGGGCCCCAGCGGAGCAAAGGTCAGCTGGAGGAAGAGAGGCAAAGTGGCTTTTGTGTTCTGGTATCACCAAGGAGCCATCACCATGTCCATCTGTCCAAGTCTACCACTGGCTTTGGTTAGTATTTGTTCCCAGAACTGCACACCTGTGAGATTTGAGAATTTATGAGAAAGTCACAAGGTTAGCTCAGGGGATCAAGTTCCTGGCCACCCTCCGTTCTCCCTGAGTTGGGGTTCAACTTTACTCCAGAAACCCATCTCTTTTCTAGCTGCTGTCATGGCACAGGCTCCCCTTCTACTGGCATAGCCTAAGTGAGGGAGGAACCCAGAGGACATGAAAGAGAGGAATGGGAGCAGTCAGAGGCCGCCAGGGGACTATTTCCGTCTTACCTCCATTCTGTCTCCCTACGGCCCCAGAATATGAGTTCTGGTTTAGCCATTCCCTTCAGTTTTGCAAAGTGTGGAGATGCAAAAAGAAAGTCAGTAAAGACTGAAAGGAAGGCGGATAAAGCTACAAAAGGTCTTCCCAAAGAAAAACAAATTCTAACAAAGTTGGCAGACAGGATGCTGAAAAGCCTTTCTGAGCCTAAGAGCAATGGAAGCTCGGAGGTGAGGCGGCTCATGCCTGCACTGGCTGGAAGCTGAGACTAAGGCAGCCTGTGGTCAGTGAGAAGATGAGGTGGCCTTCTTCCCAGATTCTCTTGGCTGCTGGCTTAGTGTTTGAAATCATGAATAGTCTCAGGTACTAGAGCCAAGGCTCACAGAGAAATGCAACCTCAGCGGCTTCTCCCCTGAGGATTTCACCCCACCTCCACCCCAAGGTCTCAGCGTTCCCTCTCAGCTCCTGAATGAACCTGCATTTCCTCTGCCCAGCTGGGGCTCTGGCTTCCTGTGCGCTCAGCCTTCACTGTCATCTTCCCCGGGCATTTGATGGGCTCAGGAAATTGCACCAGACGGAAGATGGAGCGGCAATCAATTAAAAAAAAAAAATTACGTTTCTAAGATAAATGAACCTAGCCTTCGCACAGGCTTTCTTGCCTACCATATGCCGTAATATCCGCGGAACAATACATCCAATTTCTAGCTGTTCCCTCGCCCCTCCCATCTGAGCAAGAAGGGAAATAGATTTTTAATCTTTTGCTTCCCAGCATACTGACGGTCCAGGAGCAAAAACTGCCTTTACTCTTAACCCATTCATCAGCTATCACCCTCCCTCTGCTCCGCCCGGCTTCGTTTCTCCCGGCTACTAGTTTAGTAGAGTCACGGTGCATGACTCAGGAAGCTGCAGCCTGATTGGACGAAAACCAAGCAGTAGCCCCCCCCCCCCCCCCCAGCTCCCCCGAAACCGGTCAGTCAATTACAGCTGTTCTCAGCTCCATTCACAGATTTATTAGCTCTCGCACGACGAGGGAAATTCATTCGGCAAAGTTCATTCATAAAAATTTCAGCAGCCTGCGCACCACCCGCCCAGCTAGGCTTGCCACGACGCTCGGGCTCCTCCCGAAGGAGACGGCGGGAGGGTCCGGGAGGGAAGTTGCGCCCAGAGGAGGGGCGGTCCGGCCGGGATCCGACCCGAGCTGCAGCGAGGATGCCCGGACCTCAGGCGGGAGGAACAATGCGGACCAGCGCCCGCCGCTAGGGCTCCTGGCTGGCGGCCCGGAAACCAAGATCCTCCGAGAGGGGGCAGCCGTCCTAACCCCGGCCCGCACAGAAGGGCCTTTGACTCTTGTGTGCTTTTTTTTTTTTTTTAATATAATTTATTTATTTATTTATTTATTTCTCTCTCTCCCTCTTTGAAATGAACAATCGCGGGAACAAATAAAGGGTTAACGGGGCCGGTCGCTGCCCCGCCCCGTGGGAGCTGGAGGGAGCAGGTTTGAAAGTTCCTTCGCGCAGAGGGAAAGGAGGGGTGTGTGTGACTATTTCTGCTCAGGGCTAGAGGCGTGGCGGCACCCGCTACCCCAGCCCGGGGAACTCGGGTGCGAGGACACCCCCCCCCCCCCCGGGGGCCTCTGCCAGGGCCGGGAAGGGCTGCAGCCAGGGCCGGGGAGGCGTCCTCCTGGGCTGTCACCCTTGTCCAGCTGGGGGACCCGGGAGGGTGGCTGTGCTGTGGGTCCACTGGACGGCGAGGCAGTGGAGGCTTCGGCGCCCCGTCTCTGCCCCGCCACGGCTATGCGAGAACGCAGCCAGGACAGCCAGGCAGGACTCGCGCTGTATGTAGGACTCTTTGGACACCTGGGGATGCTTCACAGGGCCAAGTACAGCCGCTTTCGGAACGAGTCCGTCACGTCTCTGGACGAAGCGAGCCCGGAAGGCTCGGTCGGAAACAAGGGCTCCACGCCGCCTCCCCACCCAGCCCTGGCCCCTCACCTGCCGGCTGAAGATGCCGTTGCGCACGCCCAGGAGAGCCCCACAGCGCTGTGCACCTTGATTCCGCGTATGGCAAGCATGAAGCTGGCCAACCCAATCACTTTTCTGAGTCTGAAAACCTTTTGCCTGGGTACCAAAGAGGTGCCCCGGCAGAAGCTTCAAGAGAACCAGGATCAGAGCAACCCACCGTCCCCGGAATTCAGTCTGAGCAGGACTGAGCCTGCACCTCCATCACATCCGGACCAGGTGGGTCGCAGGGTCGTCTCCTTGCCTTCTGATATTTGTCCACCGCCTGGCCCTGGAGAACAGACCCTCAGGAGCAAGCAGGACCGGCACGCTCTGCAGCACCTGTTGGGGACCGGTCTGAACTACTGTGTGAGGGTAAGTCCTAGAGGCCTGCTCCCTCCCTGAGCGCTGGCTGAAGGGCAGCTGTGCTCTCCGTGGGGCCTTCGCTTTACCTGGCGGGTCAACAGAAGGGACACTTGGCCTCTCAGATTTCCTGCAGGGATCTGTACCAGAGTCAAGACCCCGTTTGCTCCGAGGGTGTGAGCTGTTGCTAACCCTTAGGCAGCTGTGGGGGCAGACATAGTCTCTCGTGGGGACTTCGTAGTGACAGCCTAGTAGGTTATACTTGACATGACTACAGTAGCGATTTCTGTGCTAAGGTAGAGGAGCCTGTGGCACGAAAGGGATTTGACTTAGTTTAAATCTTTTTAATTTGACATTTAACAAGCACTTCTGAAAGCCTAGCGAAGTCCTGAGTGTTATAGCTGGAGCTGGCCTAGGCGCTTGCCCACGCAGCAGGAGGTAGGCCTGATCCGTGTGCCAGGTCTCGTGTCAGGGTCCTCACTGATGTTGGGTCCATCTTTGCCAAAATGAGATTTGAATAAGTAGAAATGCAGCTTCCCAGCTTCTGTCTTTTAGAGCTCAGATCTCAACTTACGCAAGTTTGACAACAGGAGAGCACGGCAAGCGATGTATAGTGTGAGAACCCTTGGAGACCTTGGGACGTGGTGGGGGAATGTAGCTGGGTTTTGGGATTTATGAGAAGGTGTGTCGTGACAATGGCAAATCTGCATGGTAGTGAGGCAGGTTCTGGACAGGAGCAAGAGTAGGATCAAAGATAGGCTAAACATACTAAAATCTGTACACCTAAAGAAGCTAAACACCTGAAGAAGCTAATTGAAGGGGATCAATCCTCATTTAGAAAGACAAATGGGATGGACATTGGAAGTAGGAGAAAACAAGTAACAGGACAGGAGCCTACCACAGAGGGCCTCTGAAAGACTCTACCTAGCAGTGTATCAAAGCAGATGTTGAGACTCATAACCAAACCTTGGGCAGAGTTCAGGGAATCATATGAAAGAAGGAGGAGTTAGTAAGACCTGGAGAGGACAGGAGTTCTACAAGGACCAAATATATCTGGGTACAGGGGTCTTTTCTGAGACTGATTCTCCAACCAAGGACCATGCATGGATATAACCTAGAACTCCTGCTCGGATGGAACCCATGGCAGCTCAGCATCCAAGTGGGTTTCTCTAGTAAGGGGAACAGGGACTGTCTCTGACATGAACTCAGTGGCTGGCTCTTTGACCTCCTCACCCCCAAGGGAGGAGCAGCCTTGCTAGGCCACAGAGGAGGACATTGCAGCCAGTCCTGAAGAGACCTGATAAGCTAAGGTCAGATAGAAGGGGAGGAGGACCTCCCTTATCAGTGGACTTAGAGAGGGTCAGGGAGGAGATGAGGGAGGGAGGGTGGGATTGAAAGGGTATGAGAGAGGGGGCTACAGCTGGGATGCAAAGTAAATAAACTGTAATTAACATAAAAAATAAAAATTTAATTAAAAAAGAGTAGGATCAAAGTCACTGTGGGGGCTACAGGGAAGCATGGGGTTTGTCCTGGAGGGTAGGTTGCGGGGGGGGGCCAGGGGTTGGTGCATAGTCATTAGAACTGAACAAGTTAGATCGGGGAAGAGAGTGATCATCAAAGCCCATCCAGGGCCAAACGAACAGGCTGTGAACACTGGTGAGCAAAACCGCCACAGGTTCGCAGACAAACCACAAATGTAGCTTTAAAAAGATCCATCTGCTGGCTTATTTAACTCATGCCGGAGCGGGAAGAAATGCCCGAGGCCAGTGAGAACGCTTGCTGTTGTTCACGGAGGGTGTAGATGAGTTAGGACGAAGACTGGCGAATGAAGAGCAACTTCTAAAGTCAAGTCTTGGGTGACACTCATGATGCCAGGGAGAACAAAGTGAACTGGGAAAGGGCACTCCTAAGCTCAGTTTTGATTTACCAGATTACAGCTGAGGTATCAGAGGTGCTGGGTCTTGTCAGCCCGGCACTGAGCTTGCAAAGTCAGAACTGAAGGTAGAAGAGAATGTCTTCACTGTGTACTGACAGCATGGAGCTCAAGGAGGCCTTAGTGATGGATGCTGGAAGGACTGCAGAGAGATCAGGCTTGGGGCTGGCTTGGCAAATCGATGCCTACAGCCCCTAAGGAACGGAAGCGTATGCAGCCCAGCTCCTGCCCTGTGCAGTGAATAGCACACCATGGCCAGGCTTGCATGTGTTTGTGGACCGTCCAGAAGCACTTGGCATTTGTCAGGCTCTAGGGTGCCAACCCTTTATGGTTTGGAGCGACTCCCAAACCTGTGCTCTCGACACCTGTCTATCGCCTTCAGATTTCTACCCCCGGCCCCACCTTTGCTCCCGCACCCTCTGCTGGCTCCCCACACTCACACACCTGTAAACTTCCACAATTGTGGAAGGACTTGCTGGGTGATGCCCATTTTCCCTGGGAGGTCCCCTTAACCGGTGTCTCTGCGTTTCTGATGAGGATGCCAGCTGTCTTCTCTAAGGGGTGATAACTTACCCCGGAAGAAATGCTGACCCCATAACCCAGAAGAACTCACAATTTTGCTGCGATATTGTGATGTGCACCTCCAGTTTCAGCTGCCTCTCTCACAAAACCCTAAAATATCTTAATGTCTATAGATCCTAACTTGAGAGACAAAAGGACTGCATTTGTCATGTTATCGAGTTAAAAATGTCTCCGAGGAAACGGAATCCCGAAGGAGTAATTTTTCAAGTCAAGAGCAGAGTGAGGTCTGGACTCATGTCTCCTATATACCATTCTTAGCTCTTTCCTGCAGGGTCCACCCTGGCTGGCGTTCTGTTCCTGAGATTTCTACTGGGAAGTGAGCCAATTACCTAAGATGAAGCATCGGCCTCTTAATTTTCAGTGAGAAATATTGTATCGAGCGAGACAGCATGATTGTCCTTGTCTATAGGAACAAGCCTATGGGGATATGAACAAAAGCTTGTGTGGGGTGATAGATTCAGGTCAGGGGATTGAGCAATGCCCGGAATGGCAAGTGGACACAGGGCCAGTGAGGAAAATTTTTGTAGGTAAAAGAAGTCCCCGTGTTCCTCCTCCCTATCCACATATGTGACCATTGCCCTCTACTCCCAGGCACTCATTTGTCGAACCTACACCTGTCATGAGCCAATCACACTGCAGGAGCTGCCGTAGACATTGGTCAGTGAAATAGACTAAGCATAGGTGTTGTCCCTGTGGAGCTTTTAATAAACAGAGAAGTCGGTGTCCTGTTCAAACATTAGTGGTGCCATGGATCTTGGGTGGAGAGGGCTGTATCTTTGGGGTCAGGACACCATTGCGATGGCCTCTTCATTTACTGCAACGGTAACTCCATTTTCCATCTACCCAAAGTCAAGAGTTGGCTTTGGGTTAAACAACTTTTTTTTTTTTTCAAGATTCTTCCTGTGGTCTTATGATGTAGAATTAGTAATGCTATCAAAATTTTTGTGTGACTCCTAAGTGTCTATTTTTAAGGAACTTTCTCCTTTGAGTTCAGATTTTGATTCTCTTGGAGGTTTCTCAGGGGGGCTGGCCTTTCAAGCCAACTTTGTAAGACAGCAAACCAGGAGTGGACCAAGTAGAGTCTGGGTAAAGTCCCAGCATGAAATAGGTTCATCCTATAATGTCAGATGGCGAATTTCGTCTTCACAGTAAGACAAAGCCTCCTGTCTCTGAGGCCTTCCCAGGGCGCTTTAATCAAGAGACACCGGTGCCAGTCTCTGAGGTGCCCAGTACAATCTGCAGAGTGTTGGGATCAAAGGAGAGAGCCCTGAGTTGTTGTTGTTGTAGTTGTTGTTCTGCTTCTTCTTGAGACAGGGTTTCTCTGTGTAGTTTTGGCCTCTGCCTCTGCTGGGATTACAGAATGCACTATCATGCCTGGTGAGCCCCGAGTTCTCACCAGGTTCCTTTCTCCTTTGAAATGTTAATTTTATTTCCCACCACTCTCCAACATCGTCCATAACATAGTCCAAAGACTAAGGCAGAGGGAGCTACCTTGGAGTCCTCCACCAGTGGTCTTCCCCGCTATCCTCTGGGATAGACTGTTTTCTCTAAAAAAGCTCGGAGAACGGATGGTGCCTGTACTTGGCAGCTAGTAAGTGGCAGACTGAGGCGCCCATCCAGGTTTGCCTCACTCTCACCCCCTTCTCTTCCCATCAGCTCTCCCACCCCAAGACCTACTGCCTAGAAGCTTCCTGGTGGACAAGGCAGTGCTGTGCAGGATCAGCTCACACAACTGGCCTGGCTGCCATCTGCACAATTATGGACTCCACACTTTGCCTCTCTGAGCCGTTGCCCCAGACTGGACCCCCAGGGCTCCTGTGGCAAGTGCCACACACCGGGTGGTCAAAGACTCAAGAAGCCCCGAGAGAAAATGTTAGAAGGGCCGGTTCAAGGCGACTCTACACCCCTGCCACCCAGCTCCCCTCACTTCCACTGGTTGTCTGCACCCAAAGGTGGCCAGGTTCGCACTGCTGCCCTTGGCATAGCCGTGTGAAAAAACTTCCAACCTCTTTATCTCTCATTTTCCAAATGGGCAAACATGATACACAAGCTGAGATGTCTTTTTGAGTGAACTTACTGTTTTTTTCTTTTATGTAGTGGGACAAACGGTACTTGGGGACGAAAAGGAGGGAGGGATCCCGCCTCCTCGGTGGGAAAAGCCTTTTCTGGGCTGTAAATGTGGCGGTGTCCTGAAACGGGCTGTCCATGGTTCACAAAGAAGTCGTATGTCAGAAGTTACTTTGTACGCCAGTCGGTGGGGAGCTCGATAAGACTTTTTAAACAAATCTTGCTTCGATGTGATAAACTTGTCTTGTTAGGAACAGGCTGAGATGAGAAAAGAAAAGGATTCAAAAAGCTTTGTATAAAACTTGTCATGGAGACAGGTGGACATTCAAAGGTCTAGGTATACCTAGGTATATTAGAAGCTAGGTAGGCGTGTGTGTGTGTGTGTGTGTGTGTGTGTGTGTGTGTGACTAAATTTGGCCTTGGTACCTCACCAGGTCCCCTCCCTGGGGCCTAGCGGAACCTTCTCCCTAAGTTTTGGCTGTGTTTTCTCTTAGAGTAGCCCATCTTCCATTGGCCTGCTCTGATCCCTCAGAGCAATAGACTGAAAACCCGTGAAGACATTTATCTTACTGACTCTTCATTGTGTTGTTTCCAAAAGCCTTCCAAGGACTCTTTACATTGTTAAAAATGTAGATTTCTAGCTTGCACCCTGAGACAGGGGATGCCAGGACCTGCATGTTAAGTCCCTACAGGGTTCTTATGCACATGAAAATGGAGAACGCTGACTTGGATAAGTGTCGTGGTTCACAGCCTGGGATGCCTTTTGCCTCCCTGGCAATTTGGCAATCCCTGGAGACGCTTTTGGTTATACCTGGGAGGGAAGGAGTGCTTCTGGTCTCAGTGTTTGGATGTAGCCAGGCGTCTGGCTGGACACAGACAGCTCCCGTAACAAGCCTTGTGCGGCCTAACCTGCCAATGGTGCTGAGTCACTCAGAGACAGCAAGTAAGCCTCGATGTGGGTCAGGAGCTAAAAAGAAGGAATAACCTAGGGATCCAGAGGAATTGCAGTTCAAGTTAAGTCTCCTGTCCTTTCTTCTTTCTACTCTCTTAAACCCCCACATTTTCTGAACCGCATACATTCCCACTCTATTTCCTACCCAACAGTACCCCGCCAATCCCCTCGGGACGTCAAGCACACCAGCAGCAAGATCAAGCATTCTCTCACTAGCAGCAGAGTTTTACTACTGAAGGAAGTCAGGACAGGAACTCAGGCAGGACAGGAACCTGTAGGCAGGAGCTGATGCAGAGGCCATGGAAGGGTACTGCTTCCTGCCTTGCTCACTGTGGCTTGCTTGGCCTGCTTTCTTATAGAACCCAGGGCCACCAGCCCCAAAGACAGCGCCATCCACAGTGGGCTGGGCCCTCCCACAATAATAACCAATTAAGAAAATGCCCCAATTTACAGCCCAGAAAAGGCTTTTCCCACCGAGGAGGCGGGATCCCTCCCTCCCTTTCGTCCCCAAGTACCCTTTGTCCCACTACATAAAAGAAAAAAACAGAACAGTAAGTTCACTCAAAAAGACATCTCAGCTTGTGTATCATGTTTGCCCATTTGGAAAATGAGAGATAAAGAGGTTGGAAGTTTTTTCACACGGCTATGCCAAGGGCATATGGATAGGCATATTTTTTAGATGACTTTAACCCGTGTCAAGTTGACATAAAACTATCAATCACAGCAACACTGGAAAATAGTTTGTTTGAGCTATTTATTGGAAAGTGATTAAGGTGGAGAACAACTGAGGAGGACACTGACACTGACTTTGGTCCTCACAGATATTCACGCATGCCTATGCACAGACCACGTTTTTCTTACCCATACCTCTGTTGATGGGCACGTAGATTGATTGGTTCCCTACCTTAGCGGATGTGCCAATAAACAAGAAGTGTAAGTGTCTCTGTGGTGTGTTGACCTGGAGTCCTTTGGTGAAAACCCAGGGGTAGTGTACTAGGGTCATATGTGAGAGCTAGTTTTAGCTTTTGGAGGAGACTCCATGCTAATTTCCACAGAGGCTGGACAAGTTTACAATCTCATCAACAATGTATAAAGATTCCCTTTTGTCCATATCCTGGCCAGCATTTGCTTGTTTTTTTGTTTTTGTTTTTGTTTTTTTTTCATGACTGCCATTCTGACTGGAATGAGATGGATGGCTAGTGAGGTAGAACATTTTCTCCATGTGTTAATGAGCCACTGTGTCCAATTTTTTGAAACTTATTTTATTAGCTCATTTACTCTTGAGTTATTTGAGTCCTTGTTTATCCTTCCTAGTTTTTTTTCCATATTCTAGATATTAGTCTCCCATAACATTTGCAAATAGCAAAGGTTTTCTTCCATTCTGTGTGCTGTCTCTTTAATCAATTATTTTCTTTGCTGAACCGAAGCTTTTCTATTTCATGGCCTCCCATCTGTCAACTGTCAGCATTATTTCCTGAGCGACTGGAGGCCTTTTCAGAAAGCCTATATCTATATCTTGAAGTGTTTTCCTGCCTGGTAGTTCTAGCGTTTTGGGTCTTTAGTGAAGATCGTTGACTCATTTGAGTTGATTTTGTGTGGTGTACAGGAGACAGATCTGGTCTCATCATGTAGACGCCCAACTTTCATACCCTGTTTTCTAAAGATGCTGGTTTTTTTTTTTTTTTATCCAATGCATATTTTTTCGTCTTTGTAAAAAATAAGGTTGCTATAGCTGTGTGGGTTTATATCTGGTGCTTCTACTCCACTGATTTACATGGCTGCTGTTACGCCATTACTAAGCTATTTTTATTCCAAGAGTTCTAAATCAACTATGGTAACACCACCACCATTTTTTTTTTTTTTGAGGTAGGGGTTCTCTGTGTAGCTTTGACTGTCCTGGAACTTGCTCTGTAGACCAGGCTGGACACCTGTCTTTGTCTTTGCTAGAATTAAAGATGTGTGCTACCACTGCCCAGGACCCAGCATCATTCTTCTAGCTTCATGCTTGGGTTATCCCAGAGACCTTTTGGTTCCATAGAAATTTTGAGATTTTTTTTTCTGTTTCTGAATTATTGAGTAGAGAGGCTATTGGCTTTATTGGTAATTTTGCAGCCTATCACTCTGCTAAAAGTGTTTATCAGACCTAGGGGTTTTCTGGTAAATTCCATAGGGTCTACAATGTACAGATCATACCTGCAAATAAGGCATGGGACAAATGCTGCGGTGGGATAGCTGACAGTGAAAGGCACGGGCACCCCAGCAGGAGAAGCATCAGGAGGGAGGTTCCATTTCAGGCAAGTTGAACTGAGCATGGCAGAGTCATCCAGACGAAAGGGAGGCGGCCAGAGGCAGGTAAAAGTGTGGAACAATTCTGCTTGTGTTGTGTTTTGTAGCTCAGTGGTCAGTCATCTTTACCTGACCCGTTAAATGGAAGGATGGAGGTGGTTTCAAAGAGCGGTAAAGACGGGAGTGCCTCTTCATGTGGCAGAATAGAAGGCCTCTTCTCTGATACCCTGAAGACTGGAAAGAAAAGACAAGACAATGCTGCATATATAATTTTGACACATAGGTAACTTACATAAGTCTACATTTGTGCTGTGAAGTCAGGGTCCTTTATTCGATGACTGTAGGCAGTGATTCATATTCTTTTCATTCCTTTTGAGTAGGTTCTGCCCACAGCATCCCATCTGCATTACACTTCTTCATTTCTCTGAAGCGAAAGAACTCTTGCAGACATCTTCAGAGCGGATGAGGGCAGAGCCCACTCCACATTTTATTATAGTTTTGAATAGTCTCAGCTACCCCAACTTAAGATTGTTTTTAAAGGCAACTGGCCATCACGAAGTAGTTTTTACCAAGTTTTTGGCCTGTTTCAAAGAGTGACTCTAAAAATATTTAACTGCAGTATTCACACCTTATCAGTGTGTGTAATGTCTGTGCAGATTCTGTAGCGACGGCTAAATGAAGATGTGGCACAAACACAGAAGATTCCCAGTGAGCACACAGTTCACGGCAAAAGGCATCAGTCCAGCGACATATTTCTATGTAGCTGTAACCCACCCATAGCCGTCTCCATGCAAGAGGCTGGTCAAGGCAGACCCAGGTGGAGAATTTTATTGTAGCGTCACACGACAGTAGTCGTGCCCCATGATTGGCTGACAGGGCTCTCGAGGCACCCATGATTGGCTGACACGGCTCTCGAGGCACCCATGATTGGTTGACACGGCTCTGGAGGCACTTCCTGCTTTTGACATCCTGTGTGTTGTCCCATAGTTGTGATCTGCAGCTCACCGAGGGCCTCTGCTCCTTTATTTAGGAGCTATAAGTTCCCTTCACTCTTACCGCTCTTACCTGCTGCAAACTCAAAGAAGATGCCTTGATTTATTACTATTATTATTATTATTTGTTAGTGTTTTTTTTTTTTTTTTTGAGATAGTGTTTTTCTGTATAGCTCTGTCTGTTCCGAAACTCACACTGTAGACCAGGCTGGCCTTGAACTCAGAGATTTGCCTGCCTCTGCCTCCCAAGTGCTGGGAGTAAAAGCATGTGCCACCACCTAAAAAACAAAAAACAAAAAAAACATGATTTTTGTTTTTCTTAGTGATAGCCTTGTGTCTCCTGGGATGCCCTTTACATCTCCACAGCATTTTGTAAACATTAACCAAATTTGGATAAAGTTTGCTAAGAAGGTGTAATTTTTTCTCAATAGTTTTGGTCATTTGGAGAAAATAATTTTCTCAGGTAAGACAGCGTTAGCAGTTAATAATACACTCCAGTGAAAATTTAGTCTTCCCCAGAATCGAGCACCTTAAATGGTTATCCAATCCCAAATGGTCAGCTCTAAAATATATGTACATATGAGGAACACTAAACACAAAACAAAACCCTTTAGCAATTTGCTTTTCTTTATCTTTTTGCCTAAGCTGCTTTACCCCATAATGTGGATAAATGTTAGCTCATCTTTGACCCCAATATTCCAGCTGTAGGCACAGACATGGGGCTCCTAATGAAGGAGATTTCTCACTTGGATAGCAAAAGGAGGATGACAATGACATTAACTTTTCTAGGTGATTTTTTTCTTTTCTTTTTTTTTTTTTTTTGTCTACTCTAAGCTTTTCATTGTTGTGTTTTTCAGAATTGTGGGTCATTACCATAGAAAGGCTCCTCTTCCATCTAACAGACAATAAAATGTTAATCTTGCTGTTTAAGAACTGCCAAGCCTCTAGTGAGAAAGCTCTTTGGAGCAGTCCCTGGAAAGGGGGGCTGAGAGGAGCCACCAGCAGAGCGCGGATTAAGAGGCGGCTGGTCATTTGGGTGAAGACATGAGAATAATGGATTTCACCCAGACAGAGTTCCCTCATTTGCTTTGTTACAAAAATGTTCGCAGGTGGGTGGATCAGGGTTAAAGGTTGCCACAGAGTCCTCAACTCGGACTCCTTCCGTTTTCGCCTGGCCTTCCGTAACACATGGCTTCCATCCTTGGGCTCTCCAGGGTTACTGTACTGCTGCTGGAGTATTCACCGTCACGGTAGGAGAAGAGAAGGCAAAAGGCTGCACTTCGGTAATTTCCCTACCGAATGACATCCTCCTAAATTTGTCTTCCTGATCTCAAGACAGGAAGCTGAAAAATGGTTGTTTAAAAGCTGATAACATTTGGGGGGTTACATTTCTTACTTATATGGATTCAAAAAATGTTGAAGCTGGGGCTGGGGGTGTGGCACAATGGTGGAGTGCTTGCCTAGGATGTGCAAAGCTCTAGGTTTGATCCTCAGCAACACACACACACACACACTGAAAACACAGAAACAAAGGGTAGAATAATAGCTACCTGAATGAGGAAGGATGGAGACAGGGAGATATATGTCAGAGAATACAAATTTGTGGGTCAGCAGGATGAGCAGGTCTCAAGCTCTGGCGGTCAGCACAGGGCTAAAGTTAGTAATTTTGTATTGGATACTGAAAATTTGCTAAGCGGATAGATTTCAGACGCTCTCACCAAACACGGGGAGAGATTGCCAACAATGTTAACCTTTTAGTCGTGCAGAATTGTCTGCCTCAGTTCTTCAGTGAGAGGATGAGAGAACTTTCTGGAAGACGGGATATTTCAGAGGAATGTTAAAGAAAATGATTCTTTTTTGGAGGGTGCAGGCTTACACCAGCTTGCTGTCACCTGCTTTTCATGGTTACCACTGCTTGATTCACGAATGCTGTGAGTCAGGGGTCATATCTATAGGTTTGGAGTGTAGGCAGCTGGGGAAGGAGAGAAACTGCCTGACTTCCATGAGAGTCAAGTTTGAGACGGACTCTTCCTTCCTTACGACTCCCTGACCTCACTCCAGACCTGGAGTTGTACTTGAGCATTTCTTCTGTGTTAGTTACTCTTGTCATTGCTATGACAAAATGTCTGACACGGGTGACTTAAGAGAAGAAAGGTTTATTTGGGCTCACCATTAAAAAGGGTTATGGTCCATCATGGCAGGAGGCCTGGTGGAAGGGTCATGAAGCAGCTGGTCCCAGAGTGTCGCAGGTTAGGAAGCAGAGAGGCTTGGCCCACTTCCTTCTACCCTGTGTAAGGAGCCCTGGACCCCAGCCCCTAGAGGGCTGTGGCCTGAATCGCAGGTGGGCAACCTCACAGCAAAGCCTCTTTGCAAACACCCTCAGAGGCAAGGCCAGAGGTATGTCTCCTGGGTGAGTCTAAGCCCAAGCAAATCATCCCTGAAGATCAACTGCCACACACTTGAGCTGTCGATGACTTACACTGAGCTATGTTTCTACAGACTTAAAACTCAGTGTCATAACCAGTAATACTAGCGATCCAGCTCACACTGAGGGACTTTAAGAGGAGATGAAAGGGGCAGAGTATGATAGCGGCACTTTAATCCCAGCCCTTGGAAGTCAGAGGCAGGGGCATCTTTGTGAGTTCTACTTATGAAGTTCCAAGCCAACCAGGGCTCCATAGTGATTCTATCTCGAAGCGGACAATAAAAACAAATGAACAAACAGAAGACCCTAGACACAAAACAGCCATAGCCAGCCAAAAAGAGACAGAGAACTTCTTTGTACCTTTTCTTTCTCCTCAGCTAGAAAGTGATGTTTTTTTTTTTTTTGTTTGTTTGTTTTTGTTTTTTCTCCCTCTAAGGAGTATAAACTAAAAAATTATGCAATTGAATCAAAGTTCCTAATTGAGATTCACTCTGAAGGTGCTGATCTAATAGGGGCCATAATTTGAGTCCAAATCACAATTGTAGGGTAGACTCGTTGGGAACTCTCTGTCTTTGGTAAATGAACAACCTGACAAACTTCCACGCTCCGTTAGGACCCAAAGATAGTGACATTGTCCAGGTCACTGCCTGCTTCAGAAGCACAAAGGGTTTGTGACTGAACGTGGGGTTTTTGTTTATTTGGTTTCTATCACATTTATTTGTTTAGTGTGTGCGTGTAAAAGGGTGTGCATGTGTATATGTATGTGTATATGTATGTGTGTATGTTGTGTGTGCCCATGTACATGAGCGTGCCTGTGCTTTTCGCCTGTGTGTGGGGGTTAGGGGACAAGCAGCTCGCTCCTTTAGTGGATCCTCCTGGAGATTGAATTCAGGCTATCAGATTTGGCTTCTAGTGCCTTTATCTGCTGAGCCGTCTCAGGCCCAACACTCCCTGTGTTTGAGTACTGAGTAGCAAGAACATCCTTTCTGAGGTGCAATTGCAGTCCTGAGGCAACGCTGTGGCTGTTGAAGGCCTGGGTCCTGCTGCACACTCCACAGTAGCTTTCGGACTTACACAAACGGAGGCTCAGTCCTGCTTGTAAGAAGATGTGAAATTGCTAAAGCTACCCAGACATACAGAGAGGGCAGATGTTACCTCCTACTTCCAGGAATGAGGTCGGACCTGACTTGTAATTAAAGACGATTTATCTGAATTAGGCCTTGCCAGCTTTGTTTCCTGCCATTCCCAGGGACTAGGAACTTACCCTGGCCTCTCCACTTTCCAGGTATGGTCAACGGCGTCACTGAGCGTGCTCAAGTCTATAATACCCTTACAATCACTCTTCTCCTTAGCTGACCTTTTATTTCATTGACACACAGATTCCTACAAGCAAAAGCAAAGCAAAATCCTCATGTCTTAGGGAGCTTTTCTCTCTCTCCCCTTTGCTTAGATGCATCATGTTTTTGTTTGTTTTGTTTTGTTTTGTTTTGTTTTGTAGAGGAGCTGGAGTGAATGATCTCCGAGCTTCCTCCAAGCTTGGCCTTCCCTTCAGCCTACCACGAGAATCAGAGTCCACTACAGAACACTCGTGTTTCCTTTGAAAAGAAACAGAATGATGGGTGGCGAGTGCCTGGGCTGCAACTCTGCGAAGACACGTTGGCCATTTCTTTTTCAGGGAAATCATCTAAAAGGAAGACTGGCTGAGTGTCATTCAGCACTTTAGGGCCCCATGGGAGAGCTATTGGCATGAGGCATAGTCTCAGCATTGCGAAGCCGGCCATCTGTGCAGGGCTTCCGTGTTTGAGCTTGGGACATGGTGAAAGGGAAGCTGGCACTGTCCCCATGCTCTGCTGAAGACACCTTATTTCGTTAAACCCAGCAACTGTTAACAGATGACTTGGCTTTTTCCAATTGCCCCATTTCGCTGACGTCTAACTAGGTGATAGCCACAGCTCTTTGTTTTAATGTGATTTTGTTGTTGTTGTTTCTTTGTTTTGTTTTGAGACAGGGTCTCTGTGTAAACCAAGCTGGCCTGGAACTCTTGAGTGCTCAGATTAAAAGTGTGCGTCATCATTCCTCATGTAGGAACAGTATAATTTAGCTATACCTACTGCCAGCCAAGACCACGGGACTCCATATGACTGCATGCACAGGAGCAATGTTTTATAGGTGAAAGGCTCTTGAAGGCCAAGGGTATAGACACTTCTGGGCAGGAATGACGAATGGAAGAGGTTGCTGGTATCCTTAATGTCCCTTTGCCTCGAACAAGCACTAGCAAAAGTTATCCTTTTAGCATACAAGGTTGTTGTTGTTTTGTTTTTTTAGGTATTACTTGATACAAGCACATACTCTAGGCCCCCGCTTTTCAAGGCTGAGTCAGATTTGTGGATACAGGGCATAATTATTTTCTTCAAGGGCTTAGAATTGAGCGATAAAGTCATATTAAAAAAGATGTTCCCTTTAAGTGGATTAGGGGTTGTCAGGAGAGATCATACACACACACACACACACACACACACATACACATCATTACTGGTTATATTACATCCCAACTTAATTAAACAAGTATATGGGATATAATTGGTAGGTCATTCATTCATTAAGCTATCGGAATAATTAACTGAGTTATGATATTGCTTTGGTTACAGAAACAACAGTGTTGAGGCCATGGCCAGAAAGAAAAAAAATAACATGATGGACACACAGGAACACTCGGACAATAGTCACCCATTTCTTTTCTATAGCCCTTAGCACCTGCCTCCGGGCCTGCCTCTTTGCTGCTCTCTCATGGGCTGCACAACGTGCCGGCACTTTGTATCTGGGCCTGGTAAGCTTGGACACCCGGTAGCAGGCCTGAGAATCACAACACAGTGCTGGCTTTTTGCCTAACCTTTCAGAGCAAAGGACATCCAGCAAGTCTCTCCTGGGGAACAGATTAACTTCTGTGAGTCACTGCTTTTCCATCTCATTTATGATTCATGACCCTTGCTGTATTTTTAGCTTTTATTTATTCGGGTCTCAGAAGTGGGTTGGAAGGAAATGTAGTTTGGAACCTCACAGAAGGATTAGGAGAAATTGGTGTCGCCTTTAAGCTAGGGTTGGCTGAAACCTGGTAATCATAGTCAAACATTCAGCAAAGGTTCAGAAAACCCACTGTGGCTCCACACTGTTCTGTTTTCTGAGAATCAAGGACTTCGGAAGACCCAGCTTCCACACTCAAAGAGTGTGAGAGTGCGTGGAACAGTTCCTCAGGAAATGAGTGTATTCGAATCCCTGCTGACTGCCCCCCCCCCCCCGCCCATCTCCAGACTCCAGTCTCACTGCGCTATGCAGAGGTGTGAAGCACCCTTACTCTTGTCCTCAGCTCTCCTATATGCTGTGCCCACTGCCTGGGGACCCCTGTTCCCCCTCTTCCAACCTTCCCTGCTCGCCTTTCCTGACTCCCTGCTATGCCTCTTCTCTGAGTAATCTCCTCCTACTACACAGCCCCACAGCACGTCAGCCTGCTGTTGCCATGCCCTCTAGACAGGGCTCTTGATTGAAGCTCTTACACAGAAGTTGAGGCATCTTCCTCAGCTCTCCAAACAAAGCAGGTGGAACTGAAGATGTCCAGGAAGAGCATTGTCATCTCAACACAAGACCACTGTTCGCTGAGTCCTCACCATAGGCAGAACATACAAAACTGTCCCTAAATTGAATAGCTAGTACACGCAAAACTCAGGTCAAATCCAAGCCTGCCTGAGTTTTTTTGTTTTGTTTTGTTTTGTCGAGACAGGGTTTCACTGTGTAGCCTTGGCTGTCCTGAAACTCATTCTGTAGACCAGGCTGGTCTCAAACTCATAGATGCATCTGCCTCTGCCTCCTGAGTGCTGGGATTAAAGGTGTGTGCCACCACCCAGCTAGCCTGACTGAGTTTTCAAGTCCATATTCTTTAAGATTCCATGTGACAGTCTCACTTCTTTTTCATGCTACCCCTGTCTGGGCCAGTCAGCTTGTTCAGTGCATCATCTCAGCGTTTCTTCCTCCCGCTGTGGAGACACACCACACTGGCTGAGGCAACGTTTGGTATCATTTTCACTCATCTGCCGGGGCTGACAGTAACAACTGAACTGTAAGAGGAAAGAAATAGGACAGACCACTGTCGTGTGATGTCATCGGCCATTCAAAGGGGGTAACAGAGTAAAATCCAAGAGCAGGGAAGGAGAAAGTTGGAAATGTTTTTGGACTGGCACTGATGACTCCCATTATGCAAAAGAAAGCAGCGGAGGAAACAGAAAGATAAAAATAAAAGAAGGCCCCTGTGTCTAGAGGAATGAGAGTCTTCAGGGAATAAGAAAGGCCTGCCTTTCTAACCACAGGCCTCTGATTTAGCAGCTGCTGCCATCAATTATTCAGCGGCTCCCCCCTTAAATTAGCACTTTTAAAGCCTTTTCTCCTCTGAATGTATTAATTCTTTGACACACCGGGGGATTCCCCTGCCTCCATCAGGAGAGAGCCAGGAGAGAGCCGGCAGTCAACTGATATCGCAAGCCTAAGTAGGGCACCCTCTGCAAGCCAGGACCTCAATTCACATTTGCATTCCTGAGCCTCCAGTCCCTGAAGGTTGTTTTCTCCCAGAACTGCGATAGCACTCACACAGTCTCCTTGGATTAGGCCTTTACACATTGATAAAAATCTCTTAATAGCTGGGTCTGGGCACAGTGCCACAAAGACTTGCTTTAAGGTATTAGTTGCAACTTTTGAATTTTAATCACAAAATCAAAACCATTGAAAAGAAGATACAAGGCCTGGGGACTCTCTATAAAGACCACATGAGAATTTCTGTCAGAGGAAAATTCACCTTTGTCTGCTCCAACTCCTGCTTTTTTGGAACACGAAGGATGGTTGGTTAAGGTGGAACTGAAGACATATTTACCATCGTCAGTGGCTAAGTTCATGTTCTGATACTGGAGTTGTCAGAGCCTCTGTGCCAGGAGTGCTGTCAGCCTAGCTTTAGCCTGTCCTTAGTGGGCCAACCAAAGAGCCAAGGCCGTTGTGGAAAACAGAGCAAGCAGACCTATTTGGCCACACTGGTAAAAGGTATGAATAAAGAGGATCCAGACTTCCCGAAGTCCTTCTTCAGGGTCGTGGCATTAGGTTTGTGTGTGGATGGAAGGCAGGAAGTATGCACAACCAAGGGAGATGTGCTCTTTCCCATCACTGGTCACCACTGGCTCAGCTCTCAGTCCAGTGGTCTGAAGATCCTCTTCTGGCTGGCACCAGGCTTCAGCTTTTTTTCTTCTCACAGCAGGAGACTCTTGGGAAAATTCTATTTCTTGGAGTCCATTGGCTCAACAATCTGATCACCAAAGGGAGGGCACAAGCATCTCCTCATTCCTGACAGGGCTGTCAAACATTAACGTAATACTCAAGACCGGACAATTTGTAAGAGTAAACATTTTATTGGCGTGCGGTTCTGGAGTCTGGAGAGTCCAGGAACATGGTGCTGACATCTGCTCACATCTGGCCAGATCCACCTTGCTGTACCATAATGTGGCGGAGAGAATGACAAGGTGAGACAGAGCTGGTATGTTAGTTTGAGGTCTATTGGATGACTAGATAGAGGAGAGACACAGGTCAGCATCTTTAACGTACAGATGCTTCTATAGGTGTTCCCGTTCCTGGATTCATTTTCATTTTAAATCTCTCTCTTTTATTATAGCTATTTTGGTATATGGGGCACATCAAGAGGGTTTCACGATGAAGAAAACTCTATCTGATTCGGGACCCCAAGAACTGTTATTAATAGTTGTCTCATGGGTAAGATGTCATAATCTTGAGTTTAAAGCAGTGTCCAACATCAAAGTGTGTACATGTACACACATACCCCCACACACACCCACGCACGCGCACGCACACACACACACACGCGCACACACACACACACACACACACACACACCTTACAGTTTTTCAAACATCAGAGTGTCTGTCTTGTACTTTTTCATGGACCTAGAGGGTAGCATCTCTCTTACATGAAAAACTTCTTTGGGGCACGGCAGTGTCATGATTCAGACAGCTTCAAATCTCAGAAGATCTGAGCTCTACATTCCCAGCCCTGTGATCCTTCAGCAGAGCACGGAGCCTCTACAGAAAGTTTTTGCAGCTGTCAAAAGGGATTGTCCCCTTCTGTCGGTCCTGCCCCACTTTTGCATCCTGAGAATCAAGTGAAGCGATACTCGTGGGTCCATCCCTGTTTGTGCCAAAGCACAGGATAACATTGGATGATTGTTCAGCCCGGCAGCAGTAACAGAAAGAACCGCTTGTGGCTTCAATGTTGCTCCTAGGAGAGGTCAGAGCCCTGATAATGCTCCCAGTGTGGTATTTGCCTCAGGGATGACCTCAAGTTGGGCGATTTCGGCTGTGTTCAGGTCTGTGGGCAGAGATGAAACCTCCCTCGGCTCAAACCATTTCTCATGTATAAGGGATTGTCAGTGGGAGTAGGATGGTTGGAACGAGGGAAGAAATGGCAGGCATTTTTGTCTTGCCCACTGGTCAACAGCGCCATTTTCAAATGACTTAGTAGCTTTCTATGCACAATCATAGGCAACCATTTCCCAGTTCATTAGTCATTTTAGGGTGGCAACAAGACTAAGATTTTTATTGTATATATTCTAGTTTCTGCCCCAAAGTTATTTTGTTTGAAGCATACTAGGTTTCCCTCTGTCAAGGAGAAACTCTTTTGAATCAACTTAAAACCTCACCTATATCTAATAATAATAAAAAAAAAAAATCAGGAAATTATGCTTTAGATGTCACCAGCTCTGCTTACTTCAGGTAAACCAGGAATGGAAATAGAGTGGAGACACTTCCCTATGTAGACTCTGAGTGAAGGAGCCTGCTCAGTGGGGGAGGGAAACAGACAGGGATCTGGTCCCAGGATGACAGGCCTTCCAGCCCCAATCTTGACATTTGGCTTTGGATTTTAACTCGAGCATGAGAGCTGCCTCTTGGTAGAACAAGCAAAAGGCACAACTTACTTTTAGAGAGTTCCATTTTTTTTTTTTTTTTTTTTTTTTGTGAGCATTAAGGACTCCAGATGGTTGAAATTCCCAGTATACCAAGACCCTGTTTGTAAGTGAACACACAAGTCCAGGTTTCTAAGCTTTGACCTTGGTGTAGAAAGAGGAGTTTTCAATTCATGCTTAGATAAGAGAAAGAGAGGGAGAGGGAGGGCTCAGTTTAATTAACCAAGATGCATTTGAGGAGCTGCTGGGTGCCAGGCAGTACTCTAGGTGATGTCGCCAGAGCAATCCAGTTTTTCATTACTAATCTTCAAGTGAGGGAAACAGAAAATGGACCAATACATATTCTTGTCAGCAATAAGGGTGAAGAGAAACAGAAGGGGACAGAGAATGCAGGGGAGAGGAGATGGTGGCTTTCCCAGCTGTTACATCACTCCTAAGAGAGGCAGTGCTTGTCAGTCCCAGGCGTCTTCTGGAGGGGAAACTCTGAGAGGCACATCTTCTCGGTCCAGAGGAAGGATTTTCCCATCTCCTTTTGGAAGACCCATCTTTGAAATCAGAGCTGGCAAGAGAGCTCCAGGCAACCTAATAAAAGTTGCTTTTACAACCTAACTCGAGGGTCATGTTAACAGATGCTATACTCCTTTAAGAATGAACATATTTTAGGTGGTCCAGGCAGGATGCAGGCTATTTTGAGACTTCCTGAACATCATTTCTTGGCAAATTCCTTGAAATAAATCATGAATTGCACTGTCAGAGGTGCAAGGCAGAATGATGACTAAGATCCGCCCCTCCCCCCACCCTCCCCACCCGTCCTTGAGAAGCCTGTAGTAGAGCTGGGGCTTAACCACTGTAACAAACTGCAGCCTCCCTGGCTCGGCGCAGCACGATAGTGTGACCAAAAATCCCTGGGACCCCAAAGGGCAAGCCGAGAACACTGCCTCCAGGGCACCGGGTAACGTTTCAGAGGCTAATAGCTTCTAATTCCTGGTTCATTTATTCATTCGTCAGCCACTCAGACCTCAGTGGTTTATTCCGGGATCAGGTAATACCTGCAGATGTTGCTCTCGTGGTCTCTCAACTGCCATCGTCTCTGGGCAATTGCTTTGCTGGGATGTAGTTGACGTGCCATACGGTTCACTTACATTCAGTAGGGTTTATTTTTGTGCACCCATAGAGCTGTACAGCCGTTCTTTACCAACTTTAGCTCATTGTTATCAGCCCTGAAAGAAACCGCACCTGCCGGCAGTACTGGCTCCCAGCTTTCCCAGCTCTGTTTCCTAGCTACTAATCTACTGCAGGAGACTGAAAACAGACAAACAGTGGTATTTTCAGCAATAGATGAGAAAGAGAAGAGGGAGGAGGATGGAGGGGAGGGAAGATGGCAACAGTCTGGTTATTTTGTATAGACAAAATTATGCGAGATGCATTTTTTTTTTATTGCCACTGCTGTTTCTCTCCTCAGATTAATGATTTCTGAGTTCCTTTACGTCATAGCCTGCTTCCACACCTCATTCCTTTTCATTGTCAGGCCCCATATTGGGACATGGTTCTAAGTACTTTCTCTAGCACATCAGTTGATGGACACTGGGATGCTCCTAGTTAGAGGCTATTATGAATACAACATCTATGGACAGTTATGTGCACTTCCTGTGTGGTGTGTTTTCAGTTTCCCTGCACCGCTTGTAGGTGTGGGAATGCTGGTTCATACACGTACTCTTTAATTTTCTTGAAGCGCTGCTCAGCTGCTTCCCCTCAGGGCTGCAGCATTTCACACTCTCATTTGTGTGTGGCAGGCAGTTCCAGTTTCTACACATCTTTACTAATATTTATACTCTGTTTATTTTTTAATTATGCCTCCCAGTGGGTACGAAGTGGTACAGTTCGCATTTCTCTAAAGATGAGCCATGTTGAATAGCTTTCCATATTCTTATTGGCCGTTTAAACATCGTCTCTGGAGTAATTTTGAACTCGGACTGTCAGGCTTGCCAGCAGGGGCTCTTATCCCTGAGCTGTCTCACTGGGGTCAGCTCAGACATTTTGAAAGCTTCCCCAGTGAGTCTAGGGGTTGGAAAACATTTGCCCAGGCCAGGAAGAGCAGGAATCATTGATTACAGAGAAAACAGAAGGGACGAGAAGAAACCAGTGAAGGGGACTGAGGAAAGAAAGGTGGCCGAAAGAGAGAGACAAGCTGAGCAGCATGACAAACAGGAGCCAAAGTCTCTCCTTCCTTCGTGTGTGTGTGTGTGTGTGTGTGTGTGTGTGTGTTTTCCAATGAGGAGGACTAGAAATTATTTAAAGGTGGCAGGAGAATCCTGCAGTGTCTTCTTGCTGGCATGGTGGCCTCTGCTCTGGTTGGGTATCTGCCTCAAGGGCAGCCTCTTTGTGTGGTACTTGATGACGGTCTTTAGTGTTTCCTTCTGAAGTGTTTTCCTTTTTGTCTTATTTCACACTTACCAACTGCCTATCACTTACATTTCTCTCACATGAGCATAGTAGTTTTCCTTACTCTGAGCTCAGGGGTGGTTTATTGTAAAAATGGTGTCCTACGTTTTTATTTGTTGCCTTGATAAAACACCATGACCAGTACAAACCTGGGCGGGGAAAGGGTTTGTTTTAGCTTACAGTTTAGAGTCTATTGTTGAAGAAATCCAGGGCAAGAACTCGAGGCAGGAACATGGACACAGGAACTGAGTCAGGAACCTTAGAGGAACCCTACCTCCTGGCTCATTCTCCTGACTTGCTCAGCCTGCTTTCTTAGATAAGCCATGCCCACCTGCCCAGGGGTGGCCCCGCCCACATTGGCTGGGCCCTCCCATATAAATCACTTATCAAGAAAATGTACCCCCCACATGGGCTAATATAATGGAGGCAGTTTCTCAACCGAGTCTCCCTTTCCCCAAGTGACACCAGTTTGTGTCAAGTTGGCAAAAACCAACCATCACAGAAGGGGCTTTGCTGATGGTTAAAAGTCCTTAACTCTTGTTAATAAGCTTTGGACCCTGAAAGAAAAAAAAAATTATTAAGCCTTTTAATTTATTTTTTAATTCTAATACTACAGACTTACTTAGAAAAAAAAGAGCCAGTCCTACTGTTTCAGTGATTCTCAGGGCCCATCAAAGGGACCCACATCTCCAGAACCCTGAAGACAAGGGACAATACGTGAAAATATGGATTCATTTTCACTCTGCCTTCATTGACCGAGTAGTCACCATCACAGGCCTATCACACCACTGTTCCTTATCTGGATAGGCCAAAGGAAAGGAGTGGCAGCCATAAAGGGCCTCCTCCCTGCTTGCCTTTACTGCCATGCAGTCACAGCAATAGGCCACAGACTCTAGCGCAGTGGCTGCGACCCTTTAATACAGCTCCTCACATTGTGGGGACCCCCAACTATAGAATTATTTCGTTGCTACTTCATAACTGTCATTTTGCTACGGTTATGAATCGTAATGCAAATATCTGATGTACGAGATATCTGACCTGTGACCCTAAAGGGGTCACGACCCACAGGTTGAGAACCACTGCTCTGGAGTAAACTGCGGGTCCGCCTCAGTGAATGAATGAATGAGAAGAAGTCAACCACTTCTGACTAGGCTTCAGGTGTTCTGTTGTCTATTCCGACGGAGGTAATGATGGTTCACCCCTAGAAAGAGAGCCAGCTCATTCTTTTGGAGGCTGCCCTTGTTTTAGGAACTGAAATTAGGTGTTACATGGATCTGCGTTTAATGACCGAAGGGCGGTATTGTCATCTCTGGTTTATCCTAATAAACTAAACTTCTCCCTCAGGCATCGCCATTCAGAAACTCTTTACTTACGAGGTTCAGAAGTTCCTAAGCAAAGAAACAGATTGTTTTTAGGTACTGCTCTCTCCCCAGCTCCACTGGGACTTAGAAGTGGCAAAAATCCATTGTGGCTTCCTTCACATGTCCCCAGCTTTGGAAGGGAATTGTCCTCACTGACGGCCACCTCTGCGTGGCTCCTTTTCTTTAGAACCTTGTGTTGTATCAGAGAGAGACTGTGTCATCACTCCAACGCTGATGGCTGTGTGAATTGCCATGGAGGTTCGCTTGCAGAGAAGGGATTCCCATGTTGTAGAGAATATAAATGACTACCTAATAACATTTATTACTAAAAGCCTGTAATTATTGCGGTAGTATTATTTTCTAACTAATACTGTGTCAATGAAAGACACAGACTCATGTTGTATTTAAGTAAGCCTTATTTCACTTGGGGCTGGGCAGATATTACCCCCTAATCTACCTGTTACTTCTCAATCCCACATCCCACGCCATTTGTCTTAGTCATTCCTCTCTGAGCTACTTCCTACACAATATCCCCGTAAATACTTGCACATGCTTTCCATCCGTGCTGTCCTCTCCACGGGATTCTCAGAGTTCACTCCTCCAGGCCCACACGGTTTCAATCCCATGGTGACAACTCACTTCCTTCTTCTCCTCCTGCACCTGTCCCCTCCTCCTTCTTCCCACGATCCTCTCCAATTGAGAGAACCTTGGCCACACCTACCTTACTTCCGCTCTCCCCAGGTGTGTAGGCATTTATTTAGCCAATCAGGGTATTTTGGTGTATGTGAGCACCTGCTCCTAAAGGTCAGCAAGCAGACTTCAGGGGGCAAAATAATTAACAATCAAATATACAAAGTACCAGACCATGCTGTTACATTCCCATAACAATGCCTGGGCCTACCTTAGAAGGAAGCAGGTAGGAGGTGTTAACTAAAGTGTGTGTGGCTAAGAAGGGAGCCTTGGAGGTGACCGCCTCTCTTTCTTCCCTCTTCTTATTAAACCCTTCGCCTTATTGATGGATGGCCTGAATCCTCCGTTAGTGAACCATCCCCACTGAGATGAGAATCCCATCGCTCTCATTTTACATGCTCCCTCACATGGGTCTTGGACCTCATTAGCCTTGGGATGTCTGTCCCAGCTGATCGTCTTTGCTCTTTGTCACCTGCTCTTCAGACATGCAGTGGACTTGCCTTTCCTCTCAGGTTCCATCATTACACTCAAATTCACCTGTCTGGGATGGTTGTCTCCAGAGCCTGAAGTGGAATAAATATTCTACTTGTGGAGCATAATGCCAAGAGATCCAGACACCTGCCAGTGGAAACATCCCCACCTATGACATGTATATATATATATTTATTTTTTGGTGATGATTAGTGATACCAACGTCATAGAATCTAAATTGTCTGTGAGGTGGACCTTTGGGCATGTTGGGACAGAAGGTACAGTTATCTTGATAGCATTGAGATGTGAAGACCTGCCTACCATGGGTGGCCCCATTCTCCCTAGCTGGGATTCTAGATATCATACATGTGACAAAGGAAGCTGGGCACAATCATTTATCATTCTCTGCGCTATGAATGTGATCAGGTGCTTTCAAACTCCTGCTGTCTTGATTTTCCCACCAATACTATACCCTTGAACTGAGAGCCAAAATACAACCTTTCTCCCTTAAGCTGCTTTTGTCGGGGTATTTTATCATAGCAGCAGAAAAAGAGACCCACGTCTTTTTCTGAGACCTTGGTGCTCCTATTTTCCTTTAGGACAGGATGGAGAGACTTTGCTAAACCTTCATCTCCCCCTGCTACTTCTCTTCTTTCTACCCATTTTAGGGGTACAATAGAAAAAATAAAGATAAAATAAATAAAGTACATATAGCAGAGCACCAGATGCTTACTGTAGAGTAACAGAAGTGGTTTACTTCCTTCCTCCTTCCTTTCTTCCTTCCTTCCATCTTTCCTTTCTTTCTTTTCTTTTCAGTGTTTGCTGGGTACTGTTGGGTTCTGGGTACAGTCCCAGGCCCTTCTTTGTACAGTGCTTACAGCCAAGAAAATAAGCAAGCAAACTGATAGATAAACCTGGTACTCAGTGGCATGGAAGAGACAGGTAAGAGTTGTGCTCATGAGTAGCAGGGGATGACCTAAGGACATTCCATGTTAATGAAAACCTGCAGGATGAAGAAGAATTAGACCTGTAGAGTGAAGAGAGATGGGTTAGTCATGGAGAATGGCAGATGAGAAGCCCTGCCATTGGGAAGAGCTGGGTAGATTTAAGGACAAGGATGGAGGCCAACATGATATTAAAGTATGAGAATGAGGCACCTAGTAAGGGAAGGAAAGAAAAAGCAAGGTCTAGGCATTGATACTAATGGCTTTGTTTTGGTAATAGATATGAAGAGATTTAAGCAGTGAGGGTAAGTTATTAATATATTTTTATTCTTTTTAGAAATCCCTGTGTTAGAGCATATAGTTAGAAAATGTAGTGCCTGTCACTTTTCAGGATGTACAGATAGGTCAGTGTTGAGTTAGTGATTTATAACTGTCAGGGAAGGCACCACCTCAGCACCAGGTAGGTCTCTTGGAGAATAGGAAGTGTAGCCCAGGCCTGTCCCCCAACTTGTGTGTAGATGATGTTCTTCCCAAGACTGGCGTGTAGGCAATGGAATGAATGAATTGGGTTCCAGGGCGAGGAGGGTGGAGAGGAATCTCAGGCAGTCCTTTCCATCTGCCTCACTGTGGCGCGTGGGCTCTGGCATCCTCCTTCACCACGGTTCTGAAACATGCTTCCCGACAGAGCCCTCCACCAACCCTCCTTCTTCTAGTCAGTCTTACGCGTCGATCAGTCCCAGGCTGCAGACATTTTATTTCCCTGCAGTGCCTGAGCCTTAGGAAGTATACAGATGGTGTGTGTGTGTGTGTGTGTGTGTGTGTGTTGGTATCGAGACCCCATGAGGAGTAAAACTGGGGCATCTGGCTGAAGATGTCTCCCCAACACCAGACTTATGGCAGCAACTGAAAGCCAACCTGGTTTTGGGGTGAGGCATCTATAGAATCCATTCAGAAATATTACCAAGAAAGGATCTGGAGAGCGTTCCCCCCCCATCTCCCCATCACCAAGGGAGGCTGGAGAGGCTGGATAGCTTCCAAAGGACAGCCAAACAGGAAGCATCTCATTTCTGAGGACCCGAGAGCCCTTTCATTCACACCACTTGGCACTCATAACCTTTCCAAGGCAATTTTCAGTGTAGCACTCTCCAGAGTCAGTTGCTGCTCTGCAGGAGGATCCCACGGCTTTACCTGCAGAGATGCTTAGAAAGCTGTGACTGTGCCGCCGCCCCCCCCCCTTGTCCCTCCCTCTCCTTTGTCCTGCTCTGTCCTCTTGGGGATGCTGACTTCAATTTTCAGCTGTCAGCCCGTTACTTCCTGGCTCCCCCAACTGATGTCTTGCAGTCAGTGGGCTCCAAAGCAATTCATAACCTTCTTTTCCTGTCCCTCCTGGTCCTGTTAATGGCACTCCAGGTTCCCCTGTGCCCCGGCTGGAAGCGGCTGAGCCATCCTTGGCTCACTCTTTTACTCTATGTAGCTGAATTAACTGCTGAACCCTGTGGCATTTCTTTCTGTGATGTCACTTAAATTTGTCTTCTCCTCCTCATTGCCACCATCCCTCCTCCAAGTGGGCTGGCGTTACTTTCCCCTCTCAGGGAACATCCTATTGCATACTCTCACCATGAGCCAGCCGCCTTCACACTGATGTAAGCCCCTTTACCCACATCCCTGATTTGGCTCTCTTCATTTTAAAAGTCACAACTCCTATTCCAATACTCCCTGTTCAAGCTAAACTTACCAAGCATTGTTTTGGGGCGAGATTTTTTTTTTTTTCGTTTGAATTACAGTGATCTTCCAAAAGATGGTAAGACCTTCTAAATGTCAGTAAATTCTGTCTTTTGTGCATTTTCATGCTTGTTCCAGTGCTTAGGAGACTGGAGAGTCCCGTGTTATTCATCTCCTATTTATCGTTGCTAACTCTGACATTTGTGCAGTTATGCTTACTAGGCATTGTCCTAAAAAGCATTCTATATTTGAAATAATTTAGCTTTTGCAATAATTCTAACTGTATTTTCATTTTATCTATCTATCTATCTATCTATCTATCTATCTATCTATCTATTTATTATTTATGCAGTGTTCTGCCTGCATGTGTGCATGCAAACTAGAAGAGGGCACCAGAATGGTTGTATGCCACCATAACCATTGGTTGCTGGGAACTGAACTCAGGACCATGGGAAGAACAGCCAGTGCTCTTAACCCCCAAGCCATCTCTCCAACCCCTGTATTTTCATTTTTCCCCTGGGACAAAAGCCAAGTTTGGGCCACTAGCTGGGGTTTTAAAGTGGAGATGGGGCAAAGCCAGTGGGTGAGCCTGTGCCACACACAATGTGAAGACCTCAGATGCACACTTCCAACCTCGGAGCCCAACGTCGTCCCTGCCTCCTGCATTCCCAACCCTGGAGACTGTATTTACATTGCACTTAGTCGAGGTTTTGCAGCCAAAGGGGCGTCTTTGCCCACTGGTGGTCAGAAACACTGACACAGGCGATGTGCATTCCCATAGCTGCTCTTGGGAGATGTCGTGGGCGCTGCCCGGGAAGTCACTGTGTAGCTCAGAGATTGCGTTGTGCTGGTCGTATTCTACCTCGTCTTTCCTTTTCTTCTAGTACATGGGCTGCATCGAAGTGCTGCAGTCAATGAGGTCGCTGGATTTTGGAAGGAGAACCCAAGTTACAAGGTAGGAGAGTGAAACTGGAGGGACTCTGAGGGGCTGGAGTTTCAAGTCTCCCGAGGGTCTCTTAGGACGTCTCCAAAGTCACCAATGTGGCTAGACAGGAGACGTGCCCCACGAAACTTGTGTGACTGGCTTTACCTCATTGTGTGAAAGCTTCAGACCTGTGTGGAAATGCGTTCGTGTTACAAGGATTTTCGACGGTTCAGTCTACACAAATAACTGTTTTTCCAGGTACCAAAACATTTAAAAGTGTGCCTAGAAATAAGGCATTAAGAGTCTCCAACATAGCCGGATGCAGTGGCGCACACCTGTAATCCCAGCACTCAGGGAGGCAGAGGCAGGCGAATCTCTGTGAGTTCGAGGCCAGCCTGGTCTATAAAGTGAGTCCAAGGACAGCCAAGGTTAGACAGAGGAACCCTGTCTTGAAAAACAAACAAACAAACAAACAAACACACAAACACACAAGTCTCCAACACATCAAAGAGGTTGCTCAAAATAAGATCAAGCAAGAATTTTTGATGTTATAAAGTCCAGGACACTCCATTCATTTGGTCCTTGACATGAGAACCTGTCCGGGTAGCCCTCCATTTTGTACAATGAAATGGGTGAACCTCTACCCGGAGTCACCCGTCACCCCACGTAGCTTAGTATGAGAAACCAGAGTCCTTGTAACGCAGGGCTCAAGTCCGGACCACCAGCGCAAGGCCTGCTTTGTTAGGCTCAACTTTAAATCAAGGATGGAAAGAGAGACAAGAGACACCAACTTCCAGGAAAGCTGTGGTGGGAAGGATGAGGTGAGGGGAGAGGCTTGATCGATGGTTCAGAGTGAATGCCGGGGCCCTGTTGTACAGGGAGCCAAGTGAACGTCAGAGGCTTGCCACAGCTCCCATCTGGACCTGTGACTGGGGGCCACCTGCTTCAAGGTAAACGTTCTCATTACGGAGCAAGAGTGACCTTCCCTGGTGCTCACCTCATGCAGTTCTAGACGTAGGAGTGTCCTGTTATCCAGAAGCCCGAGAATAAAAAGAGCTTCTCCCTAGCTAGGAGACTCCCAGTATACAATAATGTGTTAATTCCTGTGCTGTGGTTTAAAAAAAACAAACAACCTTATCTCAAAATGACCTGAGGTTATTTAGACCGGAATAGGTTTTTGATATACTAAAATGAGCCCATGTATCCCCCTGGGTTCCAGGAAATGCAGTCTAGGGGCTGCAGAGTTGGACTCTGTCTTCAGAAGCGTTCAATTCTGCCTTTCCGAGTTTCTCCTGACTCATCGATGGCATCCCTTTTAGAACCTTGCTTAGTAGTCATAACTGCAGGAATGTCAGAGGACGCAAAAATAAACGGGAGACGCGCGCAGAGATGTCTACTCTCTTAGGTGCTGCAACAAGCATATCAATGCACAAAACACAGAAGCCAGTGGCATCAAGAAGATCTTATCATCTTTTACGAGATGCTAAACAAATGACATAGGCTTGTGTCCATGACACCTACCTCAGTCCCCGGACTGAGGAGTTTGGCGGGTGTTTATTGACTAAATGTGTCTTTCTACCTGGCTGCAGTTCCAGTGTCTGGAGGAAGCCACAGCAGTTCTCTTTTGTACCCCACCTTTCACATTACAGCCTTTGTGCCATCCTCGAAAGGACACGGGTTCTAGACTGCCTCCCACCCTGTTAACCTTCATTTCAACAATCCTGCCCGAGAAAACCCCTTCCTGTAAACCTCCCTACCGACGCCAGGAAGAGGGTTGATTCTAGGTGCCTGGGTCGGGTGCACAGGATTAAAAAAATGCCAACTGTTCCGAGAGCCGCGCTCTGAATGCCCCATTGATACGCTGACGCTTATTCGATGGTGCGAGGGTGATCCGATCTGATGCCTTCTAGAGCTGCTGAAGACACAAAGACAGAGCTCTTCTTGTAAGCGGAACCAGTGCCCTTTTCAGAGAGGTACAGGGAGCGGCTGGCCGCTTCTTCTGTGTGGGAGGAGGTAGCAAGGGGCTCTCTTCTACCCAGGAGACGTCGCCACACAGGGAGGCTGCAGTGCCTTCACCTGGGACTTCCCAGCTTCCAGGACCACAAGAGATAAACTCGCATCATTTACACACTTCTCAGTTGCACTGTTTGTTAGAGAAGGAGCCCGAGACTGAGACAGCAAGAACTCACTTTGTGTTCATCCACCCGTTTACGCACAGACCCACTCGTTCACCTGAGGATTTGTCAAGGGATCATCAAGTACCCGACACTGCGTGAGCACTCTGGGCCCTGCCCATGCAGAACTTAACATTCAAGGTGGAAACAGACTCCTAAAGGGAAGTCACTGCACAGCGTGCTTGCAGGCAACAACCGGTACCATTGCTCCACCAACAGTGCTCAGGAGACAGATGCAGGGCGCCTGCAGACTTTGTTTCCTAGATACCAAAAAGCTATGAGAACGTTCAGAAGCTCATGAAAGAAGAGTCTGCTCACAGTTCCACTCAGAGCTGATATCTGCTGTCATTTTGCGTCAGAATATCACTCCAGCTTTCACCTCTACGCACGAGATTTCAAAAATATAAACAGCATCGGATAATATCTCTACCACACTGAACATTTTCCTGGCGCTCCGTTTTTGTTTTTGTTTTTGTTTTTTTTTTTTTTTTGTTTGTTTGTTTTAAAATTGTGGTCAAATATATAAAACAGATTTACTATTTTAACCATTTTTTAAGTTCAGGAAATGTATGTTGATTCCCACTATTATATAACCATTGCCAACATCCACTCCCAGAATGTATTCCTCAGACTAACATCCTGTACCCGTTAAACACTAACTCCCCACTTGCTTCCTCTGTACCCCCCAGTGTCTGCCACGTTCTCTGCTTTCTGTCTATGTAGTCTCAACTAGATCAAATAGCTTAAGTGTTTGAAAAGTTTTTGAGTTGTTTTGCTAGTTTGCTCTGAACAGCAGTGTTTATAATCTTACTTACTAGCCATACATTATTTTAAAATATATATTCAATATATTAAAATATATATTAAATATATATTTAATATATAAATATATTTATATTTATTAAATATATCAATATATTTAATATATCAATATATTAAAATATATATAGAATATATATGAAATAGAATCTATTCTATTTAAACAATCTATTCTATTCTATATATATATATATATATATAATAGAATAGATTGTAATAGTAATCAACCCTTAGAATATATATATATATATATATATATATTCTAAGGGTTGATTACTATTTGGTTTAATATGTACAAGTATTTGATTCCCAGCACTACTAAACTAAACCAAACCAAACAACAACAATAAAAAAACCAACCAACCAACCAACCAACCAACCAACCAACCAACCAACCATTCAAAATAAAACAAAACAGAAGGAAGGAAACCACTACCACCACCACCACCATCATCAACAACAACAATAACAAACTTCTTAATACCAGCACTGAGGAGGCAAGCCAATCTGTGAGTTTGAGGCCAGCCTGGTCTACATAGTGAGACCCTATGTAAAAAAAATATTTTTATATTTTTCCCCCTGAAGAGCTTACATATTACTGAAAGTAATGCCATTTTTTGTTTTAATTTTCCTCTGAAAGTGCAGGTTTTATTGAGCCAGTCATCATGTGGATGTAAGCTTGGGCGGCAGTATAGGACAATACGTCCACCCTCTGTGTATTATTTGGATAGAAATATTTTATCTGAGTCCAGAATCTTTCATTTTGTTCCCTTTCTCCCAGGGACATTAGACCAGCACAACCAGTCAAGTGGGTATCATGAAGTTGTGTCAAGCCCCCGAGCATAGGGTTCATTTCTCTCATTCTCAGAATAAGAAAATTGTTCACCTTCTCTGTAGCATGTCTTCCACCTTGGGTCTCAAATGCTTACTCTTCTCCCTTCTTTATTTTTGCCTTCTTTCCTTGCTTTTCTTTGTCTCAATGTCTGTGTTTGTATACCATGTGCAATGCCTGGTACTGGTGGAGACCAGTAGAAGGGATCAGATCCCTGGGACTGGAGTTGCAGAGAGCTGTGAACCACCGTGTGGGGGCTGGGAATTGAACCGGAGTCCTTTGAAAGAGTAGCCATTGTGCTTAACCACTGAGACATCTCTCCATTCCTGCTCTCATCTTTCTTATCCCAGCCTCCAGCCCTGATGCTGGCCCTGACCTCAGTTGTTAGCAGAAAAGATTCATGTGAAAAGGCAAGGAGGCGGGTACTTCCTGCTTGTACAGAGAAAGAAGATTTTTAAGAAAGCAAAACCACACAGTCACATTTGTCTTCGAAATATCTGCAAATCAGAAGCAAATAGAAAAGAGAGAAAGGGAAAGTGAAAAACACGTGGCAGATGGTACGATCATTTACTGTCCGACATGAAAATGCCCCCCCCCCAATTTTAAAAACAAAGTCCAGCAAAAGACCTCAGGTTGTCCCAAATGAAAAAGCACAGAGACAAATTGGAAATCAACTCATTAATACATGAAGTCCAGCTCCCTTCCCTGGATTAACTATCCACATAATGGTTAATGAAGAATAATCTTCAGTCTCTGCAGGGTGCCTCAGCACACAGGTCCAGATGGGAACCTTCCTGGCAGTGAAGGAGGAACAGATGCATCAGAGTAAACCAAGGAGGTAGATCTGGGATTTGGGGGATGAGGTCGGGGTGGGGACACAAGGCTTGGCTTTCCTCGTAAAGAACAAAACTTGGTTTTCTGGGCTTAAAGGAAATGACAGCGGCCAGGTGGCTCAGTTTTTGCTCTATTGCTATGAAGAGACACCATGACCAAGGCAACTCATAAAAGAAAGCATTTAACTGGGGGCTTGCTTAGAGTTTCTCCCTTGGAGGTGAAGAGCTGGAGTCACCAGACCTGGTATTCACGTGGGTCACACGATACACAGTGACATTTAGCTTGTGAATGTTACAGTTGATATGACGAAAGTGCTGATAATATTACCTATTAATAAATAATAAACTTCTGGCCCCTAACTGGACACCACATCTGGTCCCTTCACTCAGAAAGAGGTTGGGCACAGCCTGCCGCACATCATGACAGGGAGCAAGATAGTAAGCCAAAAGGAATAATAGCTGAGGGTTCATATCTTAGCCCAAATTTATCCCCCAGAGAGAGTGAGACTGGGCCTGGCATGAGCTTTTGAAACCTCAAAGCCAACCCCCAATGACACACCTCCTCCAACAAGCCACGCCTTCCTGCCAGTTCTTCCCAAATAGTTCTACCAGCTATGGACCAAGCATTCAAATATATGAGCCCATGAGGGTCCCTCTCATCCAGAGCACCACACCACATTTGGTTCATTGTAGTAACTCCGCAGTGTAGGCCTCTAGCTCCTTTGCCTCACTGTCCTGCCCTCTCCCTGTATTTAGCACCCTGCATTTGTAATTCATGTTTGAGAGTGAAACTAGCTGTGCTAAGCCAACAGCTCAGGATCAGCCTACTTTGGGGCTCAGGGAACAGCCAGGAAGCTCACAATAAAGGCATCAATTAAAGAGGTTCTATGAGGGGAAATGGAGAGCTGTCAAAGAATGGATGATGAGCGATCCCTTCGGAGGTGTCGGATTAAGATTTGTTTTCTCTAGCTGGTAGCAACAGGCTGCACATAAGGGTTTATCTGCCCTATCCTAATCTATGAGGAGAGGGGCCGGGATCTTTAAGCGTAGAGAGTTAAGCAGGCTGTTTGGGTGTTTTGGGTCCTAAGCAAGCAAGCAGGGATTATAACTGAGAAGGAACCGTCACCACTCGTTTTCTGTTCTCCACTAGTGTTCTAGGACAGTGAGTCTGCAAGTTCAGTTCCATGTCTCCAGAACTGCTGCTTTGACCTCAGTGGGACAGTAAAGTCAGCTCTTCAGGAACCACTCTCTGTGTGAGTTTTGTCGTGGATCGAACTCCTGGATCTGGACATGCAAAGCACACGTCTAGTTGCTGAGGCACATGGACAGCTCTCCGAGCTCCATTTGGAGCTATCAGGGCGCTTCATTATCCATTCTCCTCGGGTTGGAGGGCGCTCCCTTAGTGTGGGGACACGCCCACATAGTTGATGGCTGTCCTAGTGACTTTTCTACGGCTGTGAAGAGACACCAGGAGCAAGGAAACTTACAAAAGCGAACGTTTGATTGGGCAGGTGGGGGCTCGCTCACAGTTTCAGACAGTGAGCCCATGACCATGGCAGGGCGCATGGCAACAGGGCAGACAGGCATGACACTGGAGGAGTAGCTGAGAGCTTATGTTTGATCTGCAAGTTGGAGGCAGAGAGTGAGACGTCGGGCCTGGTATGTGTTATGGTAGGTAAAGATGATGTGGTGGCGGGTAAGCAATTGGTAGGACCCTGAAGCCAGGCCAGCCGAATGGCCTGTATGCTCACAGTGTGAGCTTCTGAAACCTCCCAGCCCAATCCCAATGACAAAACTCCTCCATGAAGGCCACACCTCCTAATCCTTCCAAACCGGTCCGCCAGCGAGGGACCAAGCATTCAAATGCGTGACCCTATGGGAGCCATTTTCATTCAAACTATCAGTAAATATTTATTACCTCTTGGTCCTAGTGCTCCGATCTTAGGTGACTCTGGAGTTCCTCAAAACTCTGTGATCATTTACGATTACAAAAAGGCCAAAAAGACAAAGGGAAACTAAAACTGGACTCTTGAAGTGGGCCAGGATTATAGACTGAAGATCCTTTGGGAAATTGCTCGGGTCCTTGGCTGATCGACACCTCATTTGGCCTGTTGGTACCATGCGTACGCATTTCCGCACAAAGGAAAGGAATCGGTGCACCGCAGGCCCCCAGTCTGGTTTTGACTGGCTTGAGGTCTGGAAAGGATGCTGTGAGCGGCAGAGTGACTTCTCAGCCACAGCAGCAGGCCGTGCCCCAATTTCTTTCTGTGTGAAGGGACCAGACGTGGTGTCCAGTTATCAAGCCGTGGCCAGAAGTTTATTATTTACTAGTAGGTAGTGTTAATCGGCACTTTTGTCATACAAACTGTAACATTCACAAGCTAAATGTCACTGTGTTTCATGTGACCCTGGTGAATACTCAGGCTTAGAGGCCGTAAGGACTTTCCAAAGGTCAGCTCCCATGTCCATCAATGGTAGGAGTGGAAACCAGGCCTGGCACCTTTTCAGCTCTTCACCTCCAGGGGAGAAAATTTTTAAGGGACAAATCTTAGGAAAATGTTAAAAGCAGAAGTGACAAAGAGGACATTTAATCCTCTGGTGGAATTGGGCCTGGCTTTCCACTGTCAAACTCCTTCCTCAAGTGTGAGCTCTCTCTGAAACACCTTCACAAGGCTTGTAGATCTGCTGCTGACAATAGTTCGTGTTCTCTTCTGATATCGGCTAAAGAGAAGGAAAAATAAATAGCCTTAGACACACATCCAGGCTGGCCTCGAACTCAGAGATCTGTCTGCCTCTGCCTTTTGAGCTCTGGGATTAAAGGCGAGCACCACCACCACCGCCTGGGGAAAGGCATTCTCAAATATCATAAAAGAGCTTGTTAGAAACAGGATGTTGGAGCAGGGTCCTAGACATTTTGATCCAGCCTTTGAATGTCTAAGGTCCTTTGTGATGCCCACACTTTGACGCTCGGAGGCTGAGGACACCCATTCAGTGATTGGAAAGTGAGGTCTCCAGTTAGATCATGTGTCACACAGAAAGTCCTTATTTCTGAACAGGTGCATGTGGTATAGTTTAATGACGGTTAGTTGATACTAAAGACTCTCTCCATCCTCCCCCTCTCTCCTGTCTCCAATAAAAGAGGAAGGTTTCCTTCTCTGTCAAGGCACACAAAAGAAACAGAATGGAAAACGGAGAGATGGTTTGGTGGTCAAGTAGAGGACCTGGGTTTGGTTCCCAGAACCCACACAGTGGCTCAAAACCACCCCTAGTTACGGTTCCAAGGAGTCTCACTCTCCGACATTCTCTTCTGACCTTTGAGGACTAAATTCAACCTCCTGCTCTTTTTAGGTTGTCATCTTGTCAGCCCAGAGTGCGTTGGATGCTTTCAAGTTGAAAAGGAATCAAAAGAAAATTATTCTGTGCTGTGTAGAGATTAAATTTAACTAGCAGTGTCAGTGAGTGCTCTTGGTATTACGACCATGCCTGTTTGTTTACACGTTGTTTATGCCTTCATACTATTTCTATATTGCCACAATAGCAGAATTGTGACAGTCTGCATGGCTTGAGAAGCCTAAAATAGTCACGATCTGAACTTTTTTTAAGAAAAGTTTTGCAGACTGCTGCCTTTGAATTCTCTTCGGCTAAGGCTTGAGGAGGCTTGGAAGAGGGTTGACAACTTGTAGATCCATCATTGAGAAACAGAGGCAAGAGCATTAGGAATTCAAGTCTATCCTCAGCTATAGCAAGTTTGAGGCAGCCTTGGCTACATAAGACCCTGTCTAGATACAAAAAGACAAACAAAACCTCCACAGGCCCCCAAGGCCTAGCCTGTGCTAATTAAATCAGAACACCTGGAGGTGAGATTTTGTTTGCAACGGATGCTGACACTTTCTGGTGTTTCTGTTCTCTGTGGCCAAGGCCAAGAAACAGGGCTAAGTGCTTGTGAGCATGTGGAGGGGCAGATGGAGGCCTCTTGCCCCCAGGCTGCTAAGGAAAAAGACAGAATTCAGGTCACTCTCACCACCTGTGTGTGAAAGGGGAATGAGGCCAAAGAGGTTCAGACCTGAAAAAATATCCTTCTGTCTGAGCAGGCTGGGAAAAGCAAGGGGGAGGATCATGCCAAAATATCAATCCTAGTGTATAGGGTGACTAAGTTGAAAATGGATTTTCTCCGAGATGGACTATCATTAAACGTACAGGCAGTCCAGCCCTCCCTACTGAAGCCCATAGAAACCGGTACCCTAGTTCCTTCACATCCACAAATAGAACCATCTGGTCAAAGCTGTAGAGCAGAACCCAACCCCCCCGTGCAGTGTGGCCAAGAGGAAGGATTCATCTGGTGCAATCCTGGCCCGTGAGCTGTGCTTAGATGTCACTCGTACAGCTTGTTAGGCTGCAGGTTGCTAGGCCCCAGCCCAGCTGTGCAACGCCAATAACTCTAAGAACAGCTCCTGACACCTGCGTGTGAACCAGCTACTAGCGGGCTGCTCAGACCCTCTCAGCTAGGTCGAGGCTTACCCGAAGGGCTACCATACTTCTTAGCAGGTCAGGGTTGTTCTCCCGCCATTTACCATCGTGGACCTAACCAGGCAGGCCAGCTAGCACCTCCTTTCCGGGAGACGATGGTGCTCCCAAGGAGAGCTCATTCTTTAAACGGAAAGATGCAACGGAAGCGACGCATTCAACCCATCGGTTGCCGTCTCTAAATGTTACAGGCATCTCTACGGCAAACCGTCCAAAGCAAGGTTAAATGGAGCCAAATCTTCCTTCTTTGAAGGTAGGCCTAACTTTTTCAGAAGCACGTACTCCTCATTTAGAATGAACTGGGGCAAATAAAGTGGATGACTGAATTAGCTGGCCCTGCCTTTTGAAAAAAATAAGCTCTCGCCTCCCTCCCTCTCTGCAGGGAGCTAGGACTCAAACCTGTGCCTTCCATGGTCAAGGCCAGTGCTCTCTCACTCACTTTCTCCCAGGCACTGATATGCCTGGAGCCCAAGAAACATGATGTCAACAATCACACAGTACAGTCTTCAACTCCAAAAACCAAAGGTTTACAGTACTTTAAACATTTTATGGGGCTGGAGAGATGGCTCAGTGGTTAAGAGGTTTTGGTTGTTCTTCCAAACATTCTGAGTTCAAATCCCAGCACCCACACGGCAGTTTACAACTGTCTGTAACTCCAGTTCTAGAGGACCTGACACCCTCACACACACGGACAAGCAGGCAGAACATCAACGTACATGAAATATATAAATAATTAAAATTTAAAAAAATGTTTTATGTAAAGCAGAGTTGTTTTAAGGAAGCCCAGCATACCCCAAAATAAAGACAAACTCCTCGGGATTGATAATTTTGTGTTTGAACCAATCCTATTCTGTATTTCCATTCTCACAAGGCTTAACCATTTGCAAACCCTGTGAGCCCTCAGTTTGTCGGGGTAGGTGTTCAAACATTGAACCATATGACTGTCTTACAAGAAATCATGGTGAAGGGGTACCAGAAGTCATACCACCTCTTAGTCTGAGAGACTCGGGGAAATGGGATACTTAAGAGAGAATGATTTTCCGTGGGGTTCTAGCGTGATTCATGGGTCTGCATTTGCCTCTGCGCCAAAGAAAAAGCTCAGAGTAGACAGAACAACCCATCTACAATGAGCTGGGTCAGAGTTTAAGCATAATTCAATTCAAGTGGACAGAGCGGAGTGATAAGTCAGCGTGAGGGTAAAGGCTGGGCGCACTGAAAGGCTTTATTTAACTGCTCTGGGACCAGAGAGGCCAGTTTCTAAAGTGAAAGGATATATTTTAAGAGCTGGGTGTCCCTTCCTTGGGTGCTGGCGATGGCCCTGGATAACAGGACGGAGGGCGTGCGAAGCCGGCTACTGTTCCCCGTCTGTGGGCCCTGACTGCGCCCATTGTGTTCTTATCACGGCGAAGGCGAGCCCCGCTCTAAAGCACCCCATCTGAGGGCTTTCACAGCCTGCCTTTCCTTTCACCAAGCCGAACAAAGTTGAACATGTAGGTCACCCAGTCTCGATGTTTCGTAGGAAAAGATCTTCCGTTTCTCCGGGGTGATCCCGGCAGCGTCAGGAGGATGTGGAGTGTCTCGATGACCTGCTGTGGGTTGACAACCAGGCCCCGTTTAAGGATTCACGTAGGCGGTGCGAAGCCAGGGAATGCCCCGGGGGATGACAGGCGCTTCGATTTGGACAACAACCTGGAAAGGCTCTTACTATGACTGAAATTTGAATCTCACGCCTGTTTGCCCAGACAAAACTGAGGTGCAGGGGCGGAGGGAGGGGCACACACAGTCTCTCTCTGCTGGGTGGGGGTGGTGAGGAATCTCAAATGATTCCCACTGGGCCCTTTACCTGAGCCCCCCCTTACTTGTTTTCTGGCTTTCTTATTTACTGAAGACCTGCACTTGCGCTCTGCAAGAGGTTTGCCCTCCAGCAAACCCTCCACCTCCCCGTGAGATGTGCTGCGGTGTCCCTGGTTGTGCCCCTGTCTTCCAAACTTGAAAGGGGGTGGACGGGGGTGGGGGGGTGGGGGTGGGGTGGGACTGCTGGGCAACATGGCTTCCAGAGGAGGACAACTGTTTAAAGGCTGAAGACACAGAGAAAGAAAAATCTAACTCAAGTCCTGCAGTGGTCAGAGCCCATAAAGAAAGATGGCTTTGTCGTCTTTGTCTGGACGATTAGCTTGGACTTTGTGGAGATGGGCAAAATTTCTTTTTTTGGTCTTCTGGCGTGGGCGGGGTTTTGCAGACTCAACGCTAAACCTTCAGCTGCATTCTCATTCGCTTACATCAGCCCACTCGCCCTTTCCCCCTCCCGTGGAGAATCAATAAACAAAGTGGCCACTGTTGATGCTGTGGTCAGGCTCTCTCTCGCTCTCTCTCTCTCTCTCTCCCTATTTCTCTCCCCTCCCTTCCCCTCCTCACCGCTTTCCTCCCCTCCTCTTCCCTTCAGTGTCCACCCCAGCTTCAAAATGCCTGTGCAGAGAAGCTGGCTGGGTGGACAGGCTGCGGCAGCCTGGCACTCTAGACCCTGGGAGAGATTCCCTCCCTGTCCCCTCTGCCTTTCTACAGTCAGTGCCTTGGGCTCGGGGTGTGGCTAAGGCAAAAGTCAGGGAGAGTCCACTCATCCTTGACAGTGTTACAGTTAATTTCCGGGTCTCAGTCTCAGGACAGAAAAGATCTTTGTGAATAAAGCAACAACATGCAGCAAACGTAGGCGCCTTTGTATCCCATGACTGGGATTCTGGGTTAGTTAACACAGACATCAGCAAAGAAAGCAGAAAAGGGAGAGGTTATTTGGAAGCAGTTTCTAAAATGTTTTCTGGGAGGCCAGGGTGGGAAACAGATCTTTTAAAATGGAATAAAGTTTGTACAGCAAACTTTGGGAGAGATAAACCAGGGTTCATTTTGGAGCCTCAAATCCAAGTGTGTGTGTGTGTGTGTGTGTGTGTGTGAAAGAGAGAGAGAGAGAGACTACTGTAGCTCAGGCTTTCAACTTTCAGAGGTTCCCATGCCTCTGCTTCATGACTGCTGAAATTACAGGTATGTGCCACCATCACTAGCAACCAAAAACAAGTATTTTTGAAAACGAATTTACAGGCATAGACAGAAGCTCTCCTTATTCTTTTGAAGACAGTGATAGCCAGAAGCCTTCACACTCTGAGGAGCCACAGGAAGCTCACTGGCCTATGCTGTGTGAGTGTTTTGTAAAGTGCCGCTGCCGGGGTTGGGAGAAAGCTACCACAGTCCATCTCTGAGTACACGCTTACAGCCATTTTCCCCTTTACGGGTCCCCATAGCCTCAGTGCTGTAACTAATGGTTGTCCACAGTGTGGGACCCATCTCTCTGTTGGGGATATTCGCAAGAAAAGAACAACCGAACAACCAACACACACTGCCCTAGTTCCAGAGCTGGGGGCTCCTTCTCCTGTTTCCTCTCTGCCAGGTGTGGGTCTGAATTTGCTCCCTGTCTCTGGCATCATTTTCTGCCTTATTGGAAGATGGTAAAATTTGAATTTGTTCAAGTTTAGATTCTTCTTCACAGCTTTCTTTGAAATGGCATTGGTAAGATTTCATGAAGTTGCTGATGTACTCAGAGGCCAGATCACAGAGTGACCAGCAAAGCAACCCTGGCCACAGGAGTCAGTCCATTAATCCCAGCATGCTGTGGAGTCAGGAATTCAGGGTCAGGCTGAGCTGTACAGGGCAACCTTGTCTCCAAAAGCAGCAAAACCCAATCAAAACAAGTAACAAGCACAGAAAAATAAATTTTTTTTTAAAGATTGCCAATCAATTTCACACAGAAGTAAAACATTATTTATATTCTTTATATCTAAACACACTAGAGTGAGAAACAAGAAATGGTAATCCAGCGTTAGAGAGATGGCCCAAGAGCACTTACTGCTTCCTCAGAAGACCTATGTTCCATTCCCAGCACCTACATGGCGGCTCACAACTGCCTGTAACTCCATTCCAGGGGATCTGATGCCATCTTTCTTCTGACTTCTGTGGACATCTGCATATACATGGTGTATATGCAAACATACACACAGGCACACACATACCCATAAAAAATAAAATCAATAATAAATATTTAAAAGAAAGAGAATAAACCATAAGGCACAAACACCAACAACCTAAGTTAGTGTTGTTGTGAGCTTGTTTGGTGTTTTGGAAACAATGTTGCTATGTAGCCGAGGCTGGCTGCGAACTCCCACCTTTTTTTTTTTTTTCTGTCTTAGTGGCCCAGCGCTGGGTTCTTAGGCTGGAAATGCAGGCACATGGCTTCATGAGTGCTTCCTGTGGTGCTTATTGTCAGGGTGCACATAACCAGCATGGCAAACTGGAATGTCTACCCTGTTCCCACTTGCTTTATATAGATCTCCTCCTTGTGGTGTTTTTATAGTTCACATACCTAACATCCCAAATCACTGTATTTAGCCTTTTCCATTTTATCTATCACTTGATTGTAGGTCAGTATTTTTGCTCTAAAATTAAAGTGTTTCTGCTACATAGTATTCAACTAGTTCAGTCCCGTGCCCTCTCATCAAATTCTTGGTAAACTTTATATTGTTATTTTAAAATGTTTTACAGTTGCATTTATTAATTGTGTATGTGTATGTGGGCATGTATTACCGGACTTTTGTGACCCACTAGCTGTTTAAGACACGAGACTCCTGTGTAGTTTAAAGCTTTCGGCCTTTCTTTGGGATAGCGTCTCAGATAGCTTCTATCTTTTTTAAAAAAATTTTATTAATTACACTTTATTCACTTTGTATCCCCCCATAAACCCCTCCCGCCTCCCCTCCCAAGCCGGCCTTCCCTCCCCCTTCTCCACACATGCCCCTCTCCAAGTCTGCTGATAGGGGAGGTCCTTCTCTCCTTCCTTCTGATCTTAGTCTATCAGATCATATCAGGAGTGGCTACATTGTCATCTCCTGTGGCCTGGTAAGGCTGCTCCCCCCTCAGGAGGAGGTGATCAAAGAGCAGGCCAATCAGTTCATGTCAGAGGCAGTCCCTGTTCCCATTACTATGGAACCCACTTGGATACTGAACTGCCATGGGCTACATCTGTGCAGGGGTTCTAGGTTATCTCCATGCATAGTACTTGGTTGGAGTATGAGTCTCAGGAAAGACCCCTGTGCTCAGATTTTTTTGGTTCTGTTGCTCTCCTTATGGAGCTCCTGTCCTTTCCAGATCTTACTATTTCCCACTTCTTTCATAAGATTCCATGCTCTCTGCCCAACAGTTGGCCATAAGTCTCAGTGTCTGCTTTGATAGTCTGCAGGGCAGAGCCTTTCAGAGGCCCTCTGTGGGAGGCTCCTAACTAATAAAATACAAGGAAATCATGAAATTTGCAGGTAAATGGTGGGAACTGGAAAAGATTATCCTGAGCGAGCTATCTATCTCAGAAGCAGAAAGATACACACGGTATATACTCACTCATATAGACATATAATATAGGATAGACCTACTAAATCTGTACACCTAAAGAAACTAATCAAGAGAGAGGACTCTGGTAATAATGCTCAATCCCCATCCCGAAAGGCAAAGAGGATGGACATCAGAAGAAGAAGATAGCTTCTATCTTAACCCGGCTTCCCGGCCTGGCTTCCCGGCCTACATCCCAGCCACGTGGCTAGCCCTTTGCCTCCTGCTCCTGTTCCTGGCTTTTCTGTTCTCTCCCGTGACTTTGCTTCTACTTGCATCTCCCTGTGTCCCTCTCTCTGCCTGGAAGTCCTGTCCTCATACTTCCTGCCCCAGATATTGGCCCATCAGCTCTTTATTACAACCAATTAACAGTAAGAACCATCTCTTTGATTGCCTTAAGGCATAGAGGGCTGCCTGACCTTCATGTTTTGGACAGCTGTGAAAGGACAAGCATTGGCAAATAGAAATGACAATACCAAAATCCTGCCAGCACCTAGCTCTCTGCCAGTACAGTAATCGACAATTGAAGATGCAGAGATGAGAAGGAAGGTCAGCCCAACAGGCACGAATACCATAGTGTACTTATGGAGGTCAGAGAGCAACTTGATGGGGTCAGTTCTCTACTTCCACAGTGCGGGCCCCAGAGATTGAACTCAGCGCACAAAGCTTGGCCTTATCAGTATTTGTCAGACTTTACCAAATTACTCCTTAGAATTGGTGGCTCCCTAACAATGGGTAAATACATGACTAGAATTTGTCATTTTCATGAAAACCGATTTTGTATTTTCTGTTTTTTTTTTTCAATTTAAATGTGCATGACATATCTTATAGTTTGCTTAATTTTCAAATTTAAAACCATAATGAATATGAACATTTTTTTCCATTTTGTTTTCTTTCCTTATTTGAGACAGTGTACGTGGCTCAGGCTGGCCTAGAATTGAAGATCCTCCTGTCTCGTCCCCTGAGTGCTAGGGTATGAAGCTAACATGCCCTGCTTTGTTTTTTTAAGACTAAATTTTTCTGTTCTGTGAGTGGTTTAATTCAGAGGATGGCTACTATGGCCCACCAGCCAGCTCTGGCCAGACCTTTATTCCTGAAAATAAAATTTGGCGCACAGCAGTGTTCTCTTGTTTATATATTGTCTCAGGCTGCTTTTTGTTGGAACGGAACACTGATGCATTTGCTCGCTGGCCCTTAACAAAGCGTTTTGAGCTGTTAATCCGTCTCCCAGCTTGTTCGCTGCTGTTCCCCTCTGCAGGCCCCGGCACTGTCACGTGCTTGAACTCCCTTCATCCAGTTCTGGATGATTTCTGGTCTTTGCTCCTGTGTCTGTGATCCCAGGGCCCACTCTGCCAGGACACTTCCCCTTCTGAGAGGTGCCGTTCCCTTCAAGTCAGACCCACGAAGCTAATTTCACTGGAAGATACTGTCAGTATATGAGAATCAGAGTGGTTGGAAAAGCCCTTTGTGAAACTGCAAGGTACTACATAAAAGCATCAATCTCTAACACTAATTAGCAATTATTTTGTGAACCAGCACCAACATCCGTCACTGTCTTCTGTTGTTACTTCAAACCACTTACCTGGCACTCTCTTTGGCTCCTGGGGAGTAGACAGTCTTCCATTTCTTATAATACTCTATTGATTTCTGTCAATACAGTGAGGCGTCTAGGTGAGTCATTTTGGCAGTACTAGAGGTCAACTTGGATCAATTATAAGAATCTCATCAATTCAAATGATCATTTAAACGACTAAACTACCAAACAACAACCAAACAAGAAAGAGCAAACTTCTGTATTATTTTTCTGTTAATTCCAGAGATTGGAATGTTGGGAAAACAATAAATTTGGCTCCCAAGAGAATATACTAAGCCAAACAGTGGTTCTTTGGTGAGTTATGAATGCCAGCAGTCTTTACAAAAGGAGAAGGTAACGCCTTGGGGAAAAGTTTGATTTACTCAGAGAGAAACAGAGATTCTGAGCCCGAACATGCTATATAGAAATGATGCCCGGAATCTCCGGAAGTTCTGCTTACTTCTGCAGAGTGTCCTCTGGAACACTGGGCTCCAACCTGCCCTAACTGTGCCTTTTTAGAAGTGTGTCTGCAGTCCTTGCTCTGATGGCTCCTCCCCTTCCTTGAATTATCATAAACTATGTTCAAGAGCTGTCAAACATCATTGCATGAATGTACTGATCGGATTGTTAATTTTAACAGTGATCTTTTCCCTTTGCACTGTAAACAGGCAGGTGCTACAGAGTGAAAGCCTGGTCGGGTATGAACGCTCAACCCTGGAGGAGAAAGTCTCATCATCATCGCCTTTCCGGGGAGGAGAGTCCCTGCTCCTTCAGTACCTCCATTAGCCAGCGACTCTCATTTATTAATAGCAGTGCATGTTCCCCAGGAAGTGCGGTATATGGTGAGGTCAGGGAATAAGCACGGGAGAGAACTTGATATCGATTTCCTTCTGCTCCGTGAAATTACATGACAGTTCAGTGGCCTGCAGCAGCAGCTGAGTCAATATGGCTCCATTTGAGACCACTTTCAAGTCCAGCGCTTTCCTCAACCCTGATCAACTCCCTCTCCTGTCAGATTCATTCATATTTAATTGTCTTTTGTGGTGAAATAATATGGCCTCCATTCACAACGTCATGGTGAGGATTTTGCTCTGGGTAGAATTGTAACGCATTCCAAGGAAAGAATGGTTTGCCCCTGCTTGTTAGAAACCAACGGCACAATTAAATAAATCTGAAAATCCAAAGGACAAAAAAGATCAATAAAGCGAATCACAGGACTCCTTGTAAGACATTTTTTTTTCAGTGTTAGAGTGTTGCTAAGTCTTCCTGGGTTTGAACTGCAGAAATATTAGGTATAGTGCCTTGTAGCATGGGTCGGAGCGAAAGTCATTATGTCAGACATACCATTACATCTGTACACGCTCTGAACACTGTTCTTGATCACGCACAGACTATAGGTAGAATGTTAAGATTCTCTACGGTTTCTGTCTTTAGGGATGCAATAAGCCGCCTGTGTGAAGTTGTCCCTGGGGCCCACGGAGCCATTAAAAAGCGAAAGGTGAATATTTACATGAGCCTCTTGTTTTATGTCCTTTTAACTATGGCAAAATGGTATTGAAGTGGTCATTTTATTCCTGGGCTTCTTTAATTTTTTTCATTTGTGACCCCTTTTTGCCTGAGGAGACAGGGTCTTTCACTGGCCTTGGACTTGCCAAGTAGGCTAGGCTAGCTGGCCAGGGGACCTAAGGAACCTATCTGTCTCTGCCTCCCAAGTGTGGGGATTATAAGCATACCCATCTATAAAATCATAATAATAAATAAAATAATTAAAGTTGTCTGGCACATATAATTTATGAAAACATTTATTAATGGTGAAAGCAAATTTGCGTATTAAAGAGAAAATGTGCTTATTTGTTTTTATGTTACTAATTAAATTTTGGCTGGATATTTAATGCAGGATATAGACCATCTTATGCATTCTTTAAATTTGGTCAATATTTTATTTTGTGATAGTCAGTGCTGAGAATGCCACTTCATATAAACACATTGTGCTAAGTGGCTTCAGAAGTTGTTAGAAAGTTTAACCTAGTCTCAAGCCGAGATTCATTTAACGGTATTTTATGAAACTCAAGTGAATGACTCAAACGACCGTTTTCTTTCCTATCCGGTACTGTGATATAATACAACACAGAGGAATACTTACTTGATAGCTATATGCTAAGGATGGCAGTTGGAAAATACTGAGTTTTAGCCTCTTCTCTAGTCAAACCACTGTTTTTCATGAAGGCAGAAAACTCTGCAAGTTCGATGAAGGAATGCAGTGTCCCTAGCACAGCGCTGTCTTTGGTCTGTGCCAAGATGTTTTAGGAAGTGTGTGTTGGTGTGGGTTCTGACGTATGCAGTTCCATATCCGCATGCCACATGAAGAGCCAAGGCTTTGGTGGGGTCTGACCTTTCAGCCATTCCAGTTCATTCGGTTTAGATGAAATGAAGCAGAGAGGAGGCGCTACACATCCGTAACTTATAGTGGTGTTTTGTTATTTTTAAAGGCTCCCGTTAAGTGCCTGTCGACGGTTCTTGGCAAAAGCAATCTTCAGTTTTCAGGAACGATTATAAAGCTGACTGTTTCAACCTGCAGCCTCACACTGATGAACCTTGACAACCAACAGGTAAGACAGCCAATGATTACAGTATAGCATATCAATTTCCCCCCACCCCCCGGAAGTCTGTGGATAATAAAGAGAATAAGGTGTCAGAGTATGCTTAGAATTTAATAAGCCACAGTGGAAAACTTTACCCAAGATTTAAGCACACCACTAATTAGAATTCCTAACAGCCTTTCTATATATTGCTGGAGACTTTCACTGCTTACAAAGACATTCACTGCACCTGATTGGCTGTGTATAAAGAACCAAGGATAATAGGAGGTGATTAATATTGTTTGCCAGTTAATAACCCCAATGTGGTCATTGGACTGGGTCAGATGAAGGATGAAGAGCAGAGATGGTGGTGGATTAATGTTGGGTTTTTGTGCTATGGAAATTTTCTCTGGGAGTGGGGACTGGGCGACATTTACTTTCCTTCCTCATTAGGTCCCACTGACAGACTTAGGTTCAGTTTCGCCAGAGTTCACCCTGGGAAACTAGTGAGTTTATTAGGCTCACTTACCGAGCACAGGTGAAGGGTGACAGGAAGGAGCATGGATGGCCTTAAAGTAGTCACACTGAAAAGTCTGCGCCCAGCGCGGGTGATGATTCTGCTATGGTTGTGTAGGTGAGGACCTATCTGGTCCTTCCCAACTAACCAAGTCCTAGCCCCTCGCTGAGGTCACTTGCAATTTGGGCAGAATTGCATTCAACTGAGGGAGGAGTGGCTGAATGCTCTGCTTAGGGCCCTGAGATCCTCCCTGGCCCTCTTTCTTGGGAGGAAATGTCACTAGTCTTGTTGACTGATCTTTTGCACATGGGTACGGCTGCACTCTGAAGATGGAGGCAGTTTGGCTCAGCGAATCCTCCCAAACAAAAGCAGCTCGCTGAAATTTGTGCAGAAAGCGTTACCTTCCGGATCTTTTAGTTGAAAAAGCTCTCTTAAGATGTAAGAGTGTGGACGTCATTTTCCTCCTTTCAGGATTTATGATGCTACCGTCTGGCTGGGTTTTCCTGCAAACATTATTCACTAGAGATCCACCTTACTGCAACAAATGTGAAAGATGCTCAGACACTACATATGTATGTATGGGCTACATATGTATGGTGACCATTGTTTAAGGCCCTCATGCCAGTTTATTTACATATGTTGGAGCCTAATGTTGCTCTGCGTCTGATATGTAGTAACTGAGGCTGCTAAGAGTTAACTTTTCCTCTAGGGTTTGGTGTTCACCAAAAACTCATGGGTGGTTCAATCTCACTGGAAAGGACAAAGCACTTAAGATGTCTGAGACCTCATAGGTGCATTGGCACTTGGTGACAGTTACCCTTCAGCATTGAGCTTCAGTTTTCCTCATCTGTGACCTACCAGGCTTCTTGGATTTGAGTGCTGTGTTGGAAGGTTATTTAGAGGAACAAGGGAGGCAATAAATGTAAATCACCTAGCACAATGCTGGCAACGTAGTGCTCAACATTGCTTACTCATCTTTCTTTCTCCAAGACATCTTCAGACACATACCCAGCACTCCAGAGAGCAAAGGCATAATTGCCGACAACTTCTTGCTGCTTTTTCTCTAAGTTCAAAACCACAGCTCATTTAGTAGTATAAAATACCTCAAAGGACACTGTTAAGTATGAAACAACTTAAAGAGTCCTGTCTAGTTGGGTGTTGATTGTCTATCCAAGCCTAGGTGATACCTAGGGTATAATGGGTGAATAGCTCTGAGGGGCGAATGAAGAAGAGGCAACACAAGTAAAGCCTCATTCATTTATCCGTTCATATAGTCTGACCTCAAGGCATTTGTATGTGTAAACCGTAGCTGTGGTTTTACTTGCATATGGCACCACGGGGAGTCACTGTGTTTAGAGATGCCACCTCATTGAGCTACTCAAATTGGTCATTGTTTTTAAGAGGCAAAGCTGAAGATACGGTGACAGCCTTATGTGCAGAATCTAATAATCACTTATTTGTTTGTTTGTTTTTGAGACAGTGTCCCTCTATGTAGTCCTGGCTGTCCTGGAACTTGCTATGTAGACTAGGCTAGCTCACAGAGATCCTGTCTCTGCCTCCTAAGTGCTGGGATTAAACTCGTAGGCCACCATGTCTAGCTAATTGTTTTCTAAATGGCCTTTTCCATGGGGAGGCTAAAGGGAACTGAGGAGTATTGAAACAATGGTTTTGTGGTGCATGTGCATGTGGCGGTGAGGCATCACCTGGTCTGTCTCTTCTCTCCACTGTCCTTCTTTAACCAACCATAGCAGGGTGTGTTGTGTGATTTGCTGGGAAGAAGTCAGCAAACATCTGTTCACCCCATGTAAAGCACCAATGACAGACCAGCCAGTTCCACCCAAATCCTGCTCAGGGAGCAGTGAGTTTATTGAGCCTACTTACAGGAAAATGGGTGAGGGGTTATTACAGGTGCACGGATGACGTCAAAGGTAGCTGCATGAGGGAGGGGGCCACCCAGCAGGGATGAAGACTCACAAAACTCCATCTCTGGGGCTCCCTGAACAAGTAGCTCTAGCTAGGCTGTTTAGAGACTCTCAGACAAGTCTTCCAAGCTCCACAGGTACTGTGGCATGAGTGAGCATGTGTAACACACACACCTTAAAATGTAATAAAAATGCCTTTATAAGACTCCAAGTGGGCTGGAGAGATGGCTCCGTGGTTAAGGGCACTGGCTGCTCTCCCAGAGGTCCTGAGTTCAATTCCCAGCAACCACATGGGGGCTCACAGCCATCGGTACTGGGATCTGATGCCCTCTTCTGGCGTGCAGGTTTACATAGAGAACACTTGTATATATTAAATAAATAAATAAATAAATAAATAAATAAAGATTGCGGCCATTGTAGCACATGCCTTTAATCCCAGGACTCAGGAGGCAGAACTGAGAATTCGAGGCCAGTCTGATCTAGGTCAGGACAGCTAGAGGCACATATTGACATCCTGCCTCAACAAATACAGAAAGACTGCCTTGGAGATCCCCGAGTGGACAGATGAGCTTGCCATGAAGCCTGCTGACCTGTGCTTGAGCCCTAAGCCCCAGGCACATGGTGGAAGGAGAGAACCAACTCCTGAAGGTTATCCTTTGACCGCTGCTTGCTGTGGCATCCACCCTTCCCATATATACAAATAAATGTAAATTTAAGAAAAGATACAAAGAAATGCCAAGGCCTGACTTATCCTCTTAACTTCCAAGATATACTTTGACTTCCAAACACAAATACATTCAAATTTATGGACATTGTATTACTTTTCCAGGGGAGACACCAAATAGACACCAATAACAGATCAAATAAATGATCCCAAGTGCAACTAGTGAGCCAGTGAATTTATTGGGTGAGTAAAAAGGAGGGCTGAGGGTTACTCATAGAAATGTTTGTAGCTGTGCTACCAAAAAGTCTAACATGGGTAACATAAACAGAGTCCCCACTGTCAGTTAACTTCCACCTTTCATGTATTTTAGCACCAACAAAACCCACATGGAACTGGGGCACAATTACGTACAGGGGCTCTGGAGGAGGAGGGACCAGAATTTGTTGTGAGTCTGTAGCAACAGGCCCAATCCTGGGGGATTTATCTCTCTCCGGAAATCTAACTGGAGTCACTGGGCTCAGCCATAGGGCAGATGTCTTTACCCACTGAACCACCTCACCAGCCTCCCAAACAAGATGAATGCAAAACCAACCAACCAATCCCACAAGAACCCAAGGAAATCATCCCACTATACTAGCTGTCCTGTTATTGCCATCGTGGCATTAGCAAGGAAGTCCTGCTAATATATCATTTCTTCTTGGCACAGCCTTCGATGTGATTACCACTCAAGGAAACTCAGCACCAAATAACACAGGGGAACATATTGACAGAGCAGGCTTTCACAAGCTGCCCAATTTCTTTTGAAAATCGCTACATTTACTTAGCATCTCTTTGTCAGGTATTTCAAACTGGCTCATTTTATGCTGCAAGCACTGGCTGTTTAAATGCTAAGATGGGCGCAGTGATGGACATAGTGATTTTGCATGAAGTATGTATGCAAGGCAGTTAGACAAAACAAAACACACGGAACAAGAAAGTTTATTATCGCCAATGCTGGTGCATAAAGACTAACAAGCATAATTAGGAGGAGGGAGGGAGGAGATGGGGAGAAAGAGAGAGAGAGAATCTGAGTATCAGGTACCCAGGTAGACTTCTGGGATGGTTTAAAACCTTCAGTTTGACAGCATAATAGCTCATAAGTCTTTTATAGATACAGGCAGGGTTTCCTCTTACTTGATAATGTTCACAAACAGTTCTTACAATATGAAGTTCAGTTATAGTATTACCATCTGTCAAGGTTAAAAATAATAATAATAAAAAAAAAAACAACAAAAAACAGCAAAATGTCCCTAATATAAAAGGGTATTAGAAAGTTTGTCTTTGGGATTTCCCATACACTTTAATGCATGAATTTAAAACTTTAAAAAGACATCCTGTTTGTTCTTTACTTTAAAAATCATCACAATGGATTTTTCCAAATTACAAATCACAGTATAAAGCATGAAGGTACATGTGCAGTCTGGATTCCAGAAGCTTTTGTAACACATGACAACAGTGTACATTTATACACGCGTTTACTTTACCCTTTAGGGTTGGTGAGCACTCGATCTTAAATTTCAAAGCTTAGCTTCTGAGAACTGATTTGCATAAAACACACAACAGAATTTGGAGCGTTTTCTCCACTAGGCTTTCACAGTTCCAATCAAAGCTATCTTGCGGATGCGTTTTCCCTCTTCTTTAATTAGATTCTTGTATTGGAAGTCATGATTTACTTCTGCAAAACCATCTTAACAAGCTTAACACGAGAGAGTTCTCCGACAAAAGGAAAATCATCTCGAGCAACCACAGTCTCGAGCCAGAGGTTTCTGCTGAACCAAACCCGAAACAACTCGGTCTTTTCTCCTCGCGATTCCCAGGTTTAACACTTCTTCCTCGATCCTCCTTTCCCCACGCACGGTCACTCACTGTCCTGTCTTCTACTCCGAGAAACAAAAACCAACCGTTTTTATTTTTATTTTTTATTTACGCACAGAACTATCTGGAACGAACCCCCCAAATAGCAGAAGGCTGACTCTCTCCCCCTCAGGTAGCTTCCTCCTCTTTCGGTCGGCCTTTACTCCCGGTCGACGATCTCGTCACAGCCGAGCTCCTCGGTCAGCCGATTGACCACCATGAGCGAGAACAGCTCCTCGATGAAGGCGAGCTGGTCGAAGGGGCTCTTGTCGCCGCGCGCCCGGAACCCTCGGTCCAGGGCGTCGCCGGGCCGCGCCGTCCGCAGGAACGCCTTGTTGGCCTCCTCCAGCGCGGCGGACACCCGGTGCATCGCGCCGCTCCAGCGCTCCTCCTCCGGGAACGCGTAGTCGTCCTCCCAGCCGTCCGAGTCGTCGCCCTCCGGGTCGGCGAGCGGGCCGCGCGGGGCGCGGGCGGCGGCCGGCGGCTCCTCCTCCTCCTCCTCCATGGGGCCCTCCTCCGCTCCCCGCGCCCCGCGGCCTACCTCCGCGTCGCCCTCGCCGGGCAGCACGTCCATCTGCAGCTCGTTGCTCTCCTCGTACAGCTCGCAGAGCTCTGCCATCTCCGCCATGGCGGGAGCGACCGTGCCCAGGGGTGGGGGAAAAAAAAAAAAGCCTCCGCGGAGACGCACGGACGGAAGGAGGCACGGACGCGCGCGCGCGCGAGCCGGCAGGCGGGAGGGCGTGGTGCGCGTGCGCAGCCAGGGGCAGGGCGGGCGCGGGCGCGAGGGCGGGAGGCGAGGGCGGGCGTGCGCTCGCGAGCGGGCGCTTCCTCCCTCCTCGCCTCCCCCTTTCCCGCTCTGCACCTGGAGAGCAGCTCGCCAAGGTCCTGGCCCGGCGCTTGCTTGGCCACGCTTCGCACCTCGCTGCGAGCTGGAAATTTCCGGGACAGACATCGCCTTTCTTCCCCCTCCCCAGCATCCTCCGTGATCCCGCTGTCCCTTACCTCCCGCCTGCTGGCCCGTGCGCTGTGAAAATTCAGCTTCTCCCCCCCCCCTTTTTTTTTTTTTTCCCTTTTTACCCCTGAAGCTGGACAAATGGTGTGTGCGCGAACACCTGTGTGAGGACTTTCCTAGTATCGCGGAAAGCTGGATCACAGGCTCTGCATACCTTAAATAATGACAGGCGACCACGCTGCTTTACAAACGTAAGCTGTAGCCGACAGTGTCTGAGCGCATCCTCACCCTTTCCACACGCCGCTTCTTTGAATCAATAAAATTAAACTTCAGTTTTATCAACCTGATCTCTTTTATGTGTGTGGGTTTTTTTGCTGGCGTGTAAGGTCTGTGTGCCGTGTGTGTGCATCGTGCCTGTAGAGGCCAGAAGAGGGCGTTGGAGCCCCTGGAAATGAAGTCACAGTCGTGCGTCGTCCTGTGGGTACTGGGAACCGAACCCTGGTCCTTCGTGTGAGCAGCCGAGGCCGTGTACTGCCAAGCCATCTGTCCTTCCCTGACTGTATCTTTATAATCTTCCCATAGCTTTAGCCTATTGAAGGATGATTATCTCTCAGTCAGTAGAGGGAACGTTTGCCCTCTTTCAACGTTTGCCCTCTTTATGTTTGTTTCGCTGATATGCAAGAATTCTTTGAGGTCTAACTGCTTTTCACTGTACAAACATATTCTTCGAGACTGTATGCTTAAGGAGTCTTATGTGAAACTTTTAAATTAGTTTTTATGCAATCAGATACCACCCCTCCACACTATTAGGTTGGATTTTCCGACTTCAGTAATATGCCTTGCTGTCTGACAAGGTAAATCTTGTTCACTTCTTTAAACAACTACCTTAGTGTGTGTGTGTGTATATATATATATATATATATATATATATATATATATATATATATAT
>NW_026585504.1:10546018-10615715 GCF_907164565.1 Psammomys obesus
TATATATATATATATATATATATATATATATATATATATATATATATTCTAACATGTACATTTTTAAAAGCAGCTTTGAAATGCTTCACTAACGACACTTGTAGAGTTTCTAATAGAATTTCATAGTATTCTAAAATTAGTTTAGGGGACAGTCATTAACATCTTTAATATTGCCTTCATATCCATAAAGTAATATATAACTATCTACTTAATTGGGTTTAAATTTTTATTCTTTAAGAATGTTATACATTTATATAAGCAACATGATCCTATTCACTCATTTCCCTCTGCCAACTCCCCTCAAAAATTATCCCTGTCCAACATTAATGCCTTCTTTTTGTTTTGCTTTTTAATGCCCCGCTAGGTAGCTTGGTGCTGTTTGAATGTGCTTGAATGTGGGGCCATTCACTGTTGCATAAGAACCCACCAGTGACCATCCCTCCAAAGAAGGAGGTTCTTCTCCTAGAAGCTACTAACTGCTAATGGCTCTTCAATTAGGGGTTGGGCCTTAAGAGCTCCTCCGTGCCAGTGCTGGAATTTGGGCTACCTTGATCTCATGCAGGTATTATGAGGATAACCAAAGATGCTGTGACTTCATAGATGCCTTGGCCCTGTCGGGACCAGGAGGCAGCATTTCATAGCTCTTTATCATTTGGGTGTTGCATAATTTTTGCTTTCTCTTTTGCCAAAGGTCATTTTTTTATATCCTTCAATGAAGTTTTTTTTTTTTTTTTCCAAAGCGTTACATGATTCTTACTAGTTTTATACTTGGACATATTTGTATGAAATCTTCCTCTTTACCCATTGAATGAAGTTTCTGATGAGCTATCATTGATATATGATCTTTGCACATCCATTTTTTTTGCACAATGTAATGTGTGTGGCTTAATTATCCCAAGCTGAACATAGTTGCTTACCTACTCCCCAGGAGAAAAGGCACCATTGGGGATCTCAGAAAACTCCTCTTCATTCTTCCTGTGTCTCATGAATGACCTCTATACAGACCTTAAGTGAACAGATCAATAAAAATGCCATTTTTGACAAACGAAATGATGTACTGATACATTCTTTGTGTTGACTTCTTTTTTAACCCAGGAAACATGATGCTACATCATAGTTTTACTCTTTGAATATCACAACAGTCACCGTAGGGGTGGCTTCTAGGCCAGGGCTGTTGTAAATAGCATAGCTATTTCCATTTCCTGAGAATACGTTTTATTGCACATAATTATTTGATTATTGTTTGGTATCCCTCTAGGAGCAGATTTGCTTGACTGTCCTATGTCTACAGCCTTAGTGGGTTCTGCTACACAGTTCTGTTCTCAGGATTCATTAGCAGTTTCATAGTAGGGATTTCAGTTAACCTTTAAAACCGTATGACAGATAACCTCTACAAATCAGTCATTGTACTGTGGTTTCCAAATATAGACAAACAAATTAGTATCTCAAATAAAGCAATCATTTTGGGCTAGTTAATGCAGTTATTTGGCTAAAACTTTTCAATTGTTTTTAGATTTATGTGTGTGGTTGTTTTGCCTGTATGTATGTGTGCTATGTGCCTGCTCAGTGGCCCTAGAGGCCAGAAGAGGGCTTTGGGTCTCCTGGAACAAGGGTTAAACATCATTGTGAGCCAACATGAGGGCGCTGGGGCTGGAACCCGGGTCTTTAACCACTGAGCAACTTCTCCAGTCCCCGTGTTAGAATTCTTAATGTTAGTGTGTTTGGATGCATGGTAGTGAAGGACTAAAAGAAAAGTAAATATAGCAAGTCTATAAATACAAATATAAAGCAAAGTGGAAAAATGTACTGGTTAAAGTGATGAAACACATGTCCCCATCACTTTTTTCCCTTCTACTTTTAACTTTCAGCTCTCAGTTTTTCCAGAAAGAAAATTTTATATTCCAGTAGGATTCGCCCATGTGACAGCAAAAAATGTCCAGCTCCTAGAAACCATGGGCCAGTGTGATCCTTAGTGGTAGAGAGAAATACTCTTCCTACTACCGATATCAGTTCCTCCAACAACTGATTGGCTGTATCCAGAGATTTTAGGGCTTGGATGTATGGCTTACTTGTAGAGTAAATGCTTAAGATACACAATGCTTTAGTTTCAACCCCAATATATATATATATATATATATATGAATGTAGAGTAAGTAGTTTCTAAAGGGATGCTAAGCAGGTAGAAGCTAAGCAAACACATTATAACATTTAAAATGTTTGATTTGTTTTTGTTTTCCAGATTATTGCAAGCCATCAAATGCAATCAATTTCATTTGCCTCTGGAGGGGACCCTGTAAGTATAGATTCATAACAGTTCTTTTGTAAGTCCTAAGCACTTTCATATGCAGATAATATATTAACTACCTCATGTCTTTTCTAGTTATTGCAATTTGTTAAATGCTTCATGTATTAGGTAGATAACAAAACAAGAAAAGCCAATGGTTTGGCCAAATGTTTCCTGTGTTTGGGTTTTAAAAGGTTGGGCTTAGTAGGACTGCTAGCTGTCTGTGGGGTTAGATGCCATTGAGTATCATCTGGTAAGCTTTTAATTAACTCCAAAGCAGCGAGGAGTCCTATATGAAGAGCTATTCCCCTTCCAGAATGACCCCAACAGCATTCTAAGCAGACTGTCAGTTGGATTTAATATGTGATGGGAATCTCCTGCACCATCATGATATTAACCAAGGCCACCACGGCCAGTCTATAATGACCATCCAGATTTGCATAAACTTTTGGAGACACTGCTCAGCCATGGAGGGAGAATTTGCAGTTCCTCTCTGTCAAGAGGCTGTGCAGTGCTCAGTTCCCACAAATTGTTCAGGGTTTCTCCCAGAGAGTACTTTTCAGAGTGTTAATTCCTTGATTCCTCACTGCTTCACTTCTGGACCAGAGTCTTTAGGGAGGGACCGCATACATGCTTAATCAACTGTCGATCCATTAGCAAATGGGGTAAGTAAAATTGTTTGCGTTTCACAATGTGAGCCTAGGAGTGAGTGTATATATATATGTACACACACTCATATATATTACTATATATAGCCAAGATATACTATATCTATCCAACTTCATAATTGGCCTCAACTGTGAAACTAAAAGTTGGATACCAGAGAGAGAAACAGACAGAGACAGAGAGACAGAGGGACAAAGAGACACAGAGCAGTGAATCTAGATAGGAGAAAGGTGGTGCTTTCTCTTCTCCTAGCCTGTTAGATTTCATATGAAGGGACTCAGGCACATTTTCAAAAGATTTACTACTGTATGATGTACTTAAAAATTATGATTGGTGCTTCGCCCCGAAATTATGCTGCTTAGGTTTCCAGGGTTGTTGCCATGTTAGGGCTGGTGCACAGACGCTCATTTGCTCTGCATCCAACATGATTTTTTGTTGTTGTTGTTGTTGTTCTTCAGAATCATAAGGTTTCCACCTGGTCCTCAAAAGCTTCACAGCTTTAAATTAATTGAAGTGCAGTCCTTGCCAGAATCAACTGTCTGCAGCCATTGTGGGAAAATGTGTACGGCAGCACCCTCAGTGGAAGCCCTGGGCTCCACAGTTGGAAAATCCACTGGCTTGGGTTTTAAGTGATGTCTGGCTTGGTTTTGGTGCCCGACCACCAAGTGAAGTTTTACTCTCCTGTCAGGAAGGCAGCGTAGGCTCGTGTTAGGCATTAGAGCCAATCGGATCTGAAGTACTGACCTTTCTAAGGTTTGGGGTCTTCCCTTGCATGACCTCTGTGACAGAACCGAGTGCAGTGAAGCACGCTAGGACTGAGCACAGCGTGACGGGGCGCAGGGCACGTGGTTACAAAGAGACGTTAATATATCTGCATTTGCGTTGGGCTGCCCACTGAGCTACGTCAGTTACGTAGTAGCTGGCTATAGGGTAAGTGGAGCCGAGTTCAAAGCCCTGCATGATCGACGTCGTCACTGAAAATATGGATTATTCTTCCTAACCTGTGATGTCTGCTCCCTTCACTTTTATTCTTTCTCAGAAGGGTTTTGTCTTCCTAGTAACTGTAAAGCAGCTCTTGTAAATGCTTCCATAGCAACCCAGGCTTCCTCTATTCTGAAACATGCTTCAGATTTGTGAAAAATTAAAGATATTTCAAATATTTTCTCTGGGTATTTGTTCTTTCCTTCAGAGTATTCTGCAGTTTCTACCAGATCTTTACAGTGATAGAATTTTGAAACCCATTAGGAAGTTGGAGATCGTTTGGGAGAAGACGAACTAGGCTAGGAGGGTCCTCACACTTCTTCCTCAGCACCTGTTCCAGGCTGACACTGTGTCGCCTGTTCAGCTTAACCAGAGTGGTCTGGTCTGCAGGGTCCGTGACTCCTCAGTCCGTGACTCCTCAGATAACAGAACGCAATGCTCGTAGATTGGACCCTACTTATTTAGAAGCTGTTCCAACCCGTCTTTCTACTTGCCTGAGACATTTACTTAGGTGTGTGCTATTTTTAAAAATGACTGAAGACAAGTTCTGCTGACCCTGAGATGTTCTTCCTGCATGATTCATTGTGGTTGTTAAGTGGCTGTCCTGGAGGGCCTTACCAACATGGCTTTTACTTCCTGCCAGAAGATTGCATCGTCCCTCTATAGGCCATTCTTATACTCGGAAATGGCATTGTAGGTATATTTCCTCTGAGAATTAAGATAACAGAACATCCTTAATCATTAAAATCGTACTGTTTGTCAGCTCACTGTTTTCCATATAAGCTGGAATATCCAAACACCTTTTTGCTTGTTTTCACAAATTCAGCAGCATATCTCTTTTTGAACTTAAGTTATTCCTAGGTTCTCTGTTTTGAGACAATTTGCCTTTGCCTGTGGATGAAATAACTTATTTATTTATTTATTTATTTTGCAAGCTAGCTTGCATCACACACACACACGCAGCTAAAGAAACCAACAGGTCTCTGATCAGCTCACTTTCTGATGCTCATGAGTCTGTTTGGACACAGGCCAATGGCCACATCCCAGTTCCCGATAACTTTATGACAGCACGGTTCCACACGCATTTCAACCCAGCCCAGGGACAGTTGGTTCCTAGACAGTTTTACAGAATTCCTTAGCTGTGTTCTCTTTTATTCCCGTTGACACAGTCAGACTCTGAATTTTCATTCTTCATACTCTTCCTATGAGGATCAGAGAATGAAGATTTAATTGTTAAGTTCCATAGGGTACGCCATAGAGGAATGGTTCTCAACCTGTGGGTCATGAACCCTTTGGGAGGGTCACATATCAGATATTCTGCATATCAGTTGTTTACATTCTGATTTGAGACAGCAGCAAAATTACAGTTGTGAAGTAGCAACAAAATAAATTTATGGTGGTGGGGGGAGGTTCACCACACCATGAGGAGCTGTTTTAAAGGGCGGCAGCATTAGGAACGTTGGGAACCATTGCCACAGAGACAGTTAGTTTCCAAGTCTTTGCCTCAGTGCTGGATCCTAAGGAAGTCTTATCTTACAGCGGTTACGAGTCATTCATTTTAAATGCAATTGTTTCTCTTTTTTACAGGATACCACAGACTATGTTGCCTACGTAGCTAAAGATCCCGTCAACCAACGAGGTACGGAAAAATAACTTCTGGGTTTTCGTAAGAACTGTTAGGTACCAACAGTAAAAATCGGTGGTTATTCCTAATGTACACAGTAATGAGTGTCACACAGAGCAGTAGTGAGCCCGTTGGTCTGGGGCATCACACAGATAATAAGGACAGGACCCCCCAACCAAAGTCAGAGTAAACCAGGTAGTGACTTTTTATTCACCTCCGGGAAGCACTTCCAGCGGCCCAGGGATGCAGTCAGACTCTGCAACCCGGGTGGGAGGGAGCTGGCTCCTTTTAAAGCAAAAATCCAGGAACAGGTGTTAGGAGATGATTAGGAAAGAATTTAGTTATCCTTTAAATTGATGGGTCTGTCCTTGAGTAACATGTGGCCGCAAGGAGAGAGCGCAAGGAGAGAGCGCAAGGAGGAGGAAGTGCACAAGCTCATGGCTGTTTCAACAATGCAGCAGTTTCTTCTTAACTTTATGGGCTGATGGAGGTTGGGCGGGTTTTCCTGTAACTAGGGAAAATCGAGGGTAGAGGGCACCCTCAGAGTAGGGGTGGTACGGAGATGCTTCAGGTACTTCATTGCCATCACTGTAATATGATGTTGAAGGACTCTAGTAAAAGTATGTAAATTTGAATTGGAAATAAGTACTCCTACCAGCAGAGAAACCTGGAGAAATCCACACACCGTATTTAAATCTCAGTCACCTGAAAGATTCACACACTGTGAAAGAGTCACAGAGCTTATGTATTTACATATGCACAAAAAGAGCTGTTTTGGTAATGGTAGAGGAACTCCCGTATCCCTGGATGATAAAGAAATTGCACATAAAACTCAATGAGATATTGTGTTGGCATGTGCGTGAGTGCGTGCATTTGTGTGTGTGTCTATGTACCTTCTGCTGAAGAACCTGGAATGTTACTTTGAGTTAAAGTATGTGATTTTTTTCCCTCCCTCCTTCCTTCCTTCCTTCCTTCCTTCCTTCCTTCCTTCCTTCCTTCCTTCCTTCCTTCCTTCCTTCCTTCCTTCCTTCCTTCCTTCCTTCCTTCCTTTTGAGAAAAGGCTGGTCTTAAACTCACTATGTAGCTGAGGATAACTTTGAACTTCTGATCCTCCTGCCTTCGCCTCTTGAGTGGGATACCATGCCCAGCATTATGCAGTGCTGCGGCTAGAACTCAGTGGGTTGTGGGTGCTAGGCAAGGCTTGTCCACCTTTAGGCCTCACTCCAATGGCTCTTCTTTTGGGAGGCCTTCTATTGACAGCAGTTTTTTCTAGTCACATGCTCCCCACACCCACTCTGACACTGTGTTTCTCTTCTTATAAACAAGCCACACTTGGTTGCTTGTTTTTTCTCAGACTTGTTTGAACATTTAGTGTGTTCTTTCTACTAGGCTGAGATTTGTCCCCCCTCTCTCTCTCTCTCCTAATATGTATTCTGCCTGCATGTACACCTTCACACCAGAAGAGGGCACCAGATCTCACTATAGATGGTTGTGAGTCACCATGTAGTTGCTGGGAATTGAACTCAGGACCTTTGGAAGAACAGCCAGTGCTCTTAACCTCTGAGCCATCTCTTTTACTATTGTTTCTCAGACACTCTTTACAATGGCTCAGGCATAGGCGATGCACAGAAACTGTGTTTTGAAGGACTGAGTGGAAGAGTTGAGTGAATGTCTCATCCTAGGGTATCACAGGGTTGCCTAAGAAAGGCATCTGCTGGCCATGCTTTGAGTCAAAGGTCCAGCCTCTCTGGACAGATGTGGTTAGTACTGTTTCTCATCTGTAACCCCAAGGCATTCAGATTCCTCTGAGAGACAGGCTTAGCCAGTTCCCCTTATACAGAACCTGGTACGTGGGGAACGTTCTCCATCCTAGCGATGGAGTTTGCCCCCCAAATAATTGGTCACATTAACATGGCGTGGTATTTGTCAGTTGAAACAACAGTAGCCCACAGAGGTGGAAATGTGCATGGCATGCTGGGAAGCACAGTTGCAGACTGCAGACGGGGGAAGGAAAGCACTACCAGGGCAGCTAAGAGCTAATAAGCCGAGTCTTGACCCCGTGGGTAGATGGGTAGAGGTGCTGTTTGCAAAGCAGAGCTCCAGCGAGACTGATCTGGCAGGCCGTAGTAGGCCTCCAAGTATCAGAGTGAAATTATGAGAAAAGCATCCATTGGTACAGGGCTTGGCACATGGTAGGTGCTTGGCAATTGCTTGCTGAGAAGGACAGAGTTCTGCACATGTGGAAAGAGCAGGTGACAGACACTTTAAAGGAGTCCATTGAGACAGAGTCACTCTGAGCTGCATAATGTTGAATGGAAAATGGTGGGCAAATGGCTAGGAGATGAAGGAGTCAAGCACAGGGAAAGCTACCAGCAAGGAGCCGCCTGATTAACTCCTGGCTGTATTTTGGAAGACCTCCAAATATTATTTGTTTTCCTTGCCATAAGACACACAAATATAGCTGGGCATGGTGGTGCACACCTGTAATCCCAGCACTCTGGGACTCAGAGTTAGGCAGATCTTTATGAGTTCAAGGCCAGTCTGATCTATAAAAGTGAGCCCAAAACAGCCAGGACTACACAAAGAAACCCTGTCTCGAAAAACCAAAGTGTGTGTGTGTTTGTGTGTCTGTGAGAGAGAGAGAGAGAGAGAGAGAGAGAGAGAGAGAGAGAGACTGAGGGACAGAGGGAGAGAGAGAGATAGAGGGAAAGAGAAAGGTACAGATATGGAAAGAGGATCACTGCAAATATGAGGACAGTTTTAGCTCGGCGCTGTGCTCGTGGACAATCTGGGTTATAGACTGGGGACCTGCTACCCTGTTAAAAAGAGGATAAAGGGGGCTGGAGAGATGGCTCAGAGGTTCAGAGCACTGTCCTCTTTTCCAGAGGTCCTGAGTTCAATTCCCATAAACTACATGGTGACTCACAACCATCTATAATGAGATCTGGTGCCCTCTTCTAGCATGCAGGTGTACGTGCAGGCAGAACACTGTATAATAAATACATAAGTAATAAAATAAAGATGATAAAGAAAAGCACCTGGAATCCAGGTGTGAATTTGCTTTGGTGTCTGTCACTGTCTTAGTTTGTTTCCCTGATCAAATACTTAGCAGAGAAACAACTTAGCAGAGAAAGGATTCATCCTAGCTCACTGTTTAAGGCTGGCTGTCATGGCAGGGAAGCCAAAGGAAAAGGCAGTTGAAACAGCAAGTCCTATCACATCCATCCTCAAGGAGGCAGAGAAAGGTGAATGCATGCTTGCTGCTTCCTTCCCTTTCTTTCCACAGAGAGTCCAGAATCCCAGCCAGGGAAGGGCGCCATCCATAGTGGCTGGGGCTTCCCACCCCAGTTCATATAATCAAGGTAATTCCTTACAGGCATGCCCAGAAAAGCCACCCTTCAGATGATTCTAATTCTACCTTGTCAAGTAAATAGATGATACAATTCCAGAGGCACTGGGTATCTGTAGACATGTTATTTTTGCTCTTGAGTCAACTCTAGTGAGGGGTTCAAAGATAAGAGTTAGGCACTGAGAGAAAGGGCCTTGTAATCACAAATCTTTCTTCTTGATTAGTTATGCAAAACAGGCAGAAAACATTAGAATACAGCATGTAGCATGTTCGTTCAGAATGTTCCTTCTGGGCTGAGTGGCTCCATGGAGCTGGGCCATGTGGGTTTTGAGAAGGTATTCTTGAGCACAGTTGACCAAGGTCATGGCTGGGTTTTTCAGAACATGAACAGACCAGAGGGTTCAGTTTTTTCTTTATGTATCAGCTTGTCATACAGGTAAAGAGTAAGGCCCGAGACGGAAAGACTAGGTGAAAAAAATGATGTTTCCCCATTTCAGTGTATGGGATGGTACATTGATTCATATTCTCCATCTCAGTGTATTGGCCTGCACTTGTTTGTTTTTGTATGGGCACATGCACATGCCATGCTGGGCATGCAGAGGTCAGAGGACAATCAGTGGGAGTCATTCTATCCTTTCACCATATGGTGCTCAGGAATCGAACTCTGGTCACCAGGCTTGGCAGCAGGCACCTTTGCTTGCTGAGCTGTCTTGCCAGATCACAGTTGACTTTTAAATTTAGCTTTCAGTGTTTGGGGATAAATGAAAGAAAAGACCTGGAAAGCCTAAGTTTTATTTTTCTTTCATCTTTCTTTCCTGGGGAAAACAGGTCTATCAGGACAGATAACTTAGAATCATAAGGTGATTTCCCTGGGTTTAAAAATTAGTTATTTCCACATCATCTGTCACTTCCCTTCCTGTCCTGAGTATCTGCAGTGAAGAAGCACCACAGCTTCATCACACACACACACACACACACACACCAAGATTAATTGCGTCCTAATGTGCAAAGGGTGAGCTAGCTGGTATGAGAGAATAGTATGGCTGCCAGAGACTCCTTGTTCATTCAGATGGACAAGCATGACCTGTAGGAGGTGCCTGGGAGAGGGGAGGCACCCAGGGAATTGAAGCTTTCACAGTTAGGGTTTGTGCAGGTGAGAGCACAGTGCGAGGAGATGACTGTGTTCATGGCTGGTGAGGGCACCCGTAAAGATAGGGCTTCAGAGAAGGAAAAAGAACAGAAGCCAAGGAGCCTCGGGGAAAAAGATAGGCCAGAAAAGGACTGCAGCGAATGGAGAACGCCAGTAGGTCACTAGGTCCCGGCGAAGATTCTGAGCTTTATAGAAGGAGTTATGATTTCCGCCATTGCACTGCAATTATAGTATGATGCTTCTTGCAGCTTTTTCTGTACAGTGATATCAGAGAGCAGAAAAGCAGTGTGAGAGTATGGATTACAATTCAGTTAAGGTCTCATCAGTTCTAAATAAAGGTTGTTGCTGGTCTAAATTGCCTGGAGGATGAAGGGACAGCTTGGACCAAGCATGGACTAATAGGATCTGATGAGCCACATAAGGGTTGATGGAGGAATAGGAATAGGCATGTTTCCTGGGAGCTTGGTGAGGCATTGTTCGCAGTCCAACATCTCAGTGACTGGATTCCGCTTCCTATCTGCTGCCTACATTCACCTAGTGAGAGTTATAGTGAAGTCCACACTATGGAGGTAGAGACCCTTGCCTTGTCAATAGGAAAAGGACAGACAGCGCAACAGAGAGACAGGCGAAGGAAAGCAGCTGCCGTGGAGCGCACGCTCAGCACACTGCTTTCAGGGTCAGGTGCACTTTGTCCACATCAACTCACGGCATCATCACAACAGTCCATAGAGTAGGTAATGCTGTAAAACGTTGTGTAATCCATAAAAATATATTATTTATAAAGTAGGTAAATTGTATAGGGTATATATATATATATATTATATAAAGTAGGTAATAATGGCATACATACATATGTACATATATATGTGTATATATATATGTGTATATATATATATATTAAATTTGATAAAAATAAGGTATTTTAAATCCAGACATGGTGGCACACACAATTCCAGCACTCAGGAAGCTGAAGCAGGAAGATATCAAATTTGCAGTTATATAGAAAGACCCCACCTGGGGGAAAAATGAAAAAGGTGATTTTCCTAAGGCCAATGAAAAGGTGGACCAAACTTCAAGTCCTGAGCACAGCTTTCTTACAAAAGAACGTTACAAGGTGCCAGGAAGCATTTGAAAGAGATGAAGCCTTACTAGCAATCAAGAACACAAGAGTTATAGATGTCATATGTCATCCTTAAATGTTTTAAAAGATTTACTCATTTATGTATTCAAGTGTTATATTTGCATGTATGCCTGCATGACCAAAGAAGGCATCAGATCCCATTATAGATGATTGTGAGCTACCATGTGGGTGTTGGGAATTGAACTCATGACCTCTGGAAGAACAGCCAGTGCTCTTAACCACGGACCTATCTCTCCAGCCCCTCATCTTTAAATTTCTAATATTGGTCACTTATAAAATGGCAAGTGTGGTCGAGAGAAGCAGCTAATTTTTAATATAGCCAACAAAGCACAGATCCAAACATTTTGCATTGTTGTTTGACAGTTTGCACCAGAAGTCTGTTGCCCAGCCTACCTTTAAACCAGCAGTTTCATTTCTCAGGAAGTAATTAGGATATGCACAAAGAAGAAACAACTAAAATCACTGTCATGTAATATTCCTATGATAGGACAAATATTAACCCAGTATTCATCTACCAGAACTTAAACCAATCCATAGCATGAATAATGATCAAGACTGTTTTAGAAGAATGAGTAATGAGTACTGCCACAGGAAAAATATCCACTGTGCTATAAAGTGCACGAGGCATAATATGAGGAGAATATGAGCAATTTGTATATTGTGACCTCAGGTAATTTTGAGGGGGGATTTACACAGAAAAAAAAACCAAAACAAAACCTGGAAAGGTCTGTGTCAAACTGCTAATAGAGACTGTCCCCACATAGTGAGATTTGGAGTGATTTTAACGTCCCTTTGGGACCTTTTTATTTCTTTCAGTTCTTACAATGAATATTTGTTATTCATTTTTAAATGTTCTCAATCCTGGAATAAAGAACAGTGGAATCAGAAGAGTAACATTAAACTTATTGGAGTTATCCTGAGGGAAGGGCAGTTCTGCTCTTACTGGGGACGGGGATTCCTTTCTGTAGGCTCTTAGTTTCATTAATAAAATAATTGTAAAGTAGATTCTGAAGGAAATTCAAAGACCATTTTATTAGAGTTTGAGAGAAAAATTACAGGACAGACAGGCTGTAAATCCTCAGCAGAGAAGGTGGGGAAGATCAGGGGAGCCAGCCAGGCCTTTGAATTAGGGCCAGCAATGAGAGTCTGCATGTAGTTATAGAAGCAGGATTATGGGATCTTCACAGAAACTGAGAGATCCCAGAGACCCAGGCCAAATACACCTAAGACTTTGGTGGGTATCCAGTGAAGCGATAGAAAAGGACTGGGGATGGGAGTGGGGGGCGGAATAGGCTTTTTAGTTAGAACTCAGAAAAACAGAAGGCTTAGGAATGGAGATCTGCAAACAAGTGCGTGGAGGGAGGGACTTCAGAGCCTAGAAGGACTTCCGGGGGAGGCGGCTACAGGCACACTGTTTTTTTAACGGGTAATTATCCCCTCTGTCTGCTCAGCTTACCTCCCACTTTCTTGAGGGGTGGCCAGGCAATTGATGGGCCCAGATGGATTCGGTAGTATACAATGTTCTAATCGTTGGATGTGTGTAAATGCTGTGTGTCTACCTGGGACCAGAGATAGAACTCAGATTTCATTCCTTGGGGCAGGAAGAAGTAGCTTTCCTTTCATGGCTCTCAATAAAGCCCCAATACCACCACCTTTTCACTTGGTAAATAGGAGGTGGTGCCCCAAACTGACCATGAGATAGGCATCTGTCCTTAATGGTGTCTAAGGCTGCTAATGCAGAATAGGCCTTGAGGGATGGGAGATGGGGAGAGCTAGAGGTAGGGGAGGGAGACAGTGATTGAAGATGAGGAAGAGAACAAGAGGAAGAGGGAAAGAGGAAACAAGCTGTGGGCGCAGGTTTGGGAAAACAAGGATTTTTTAGCTCAGAGAGTAAAATCACCAACAGAGGAATCCAGAATGGAGCGGAGAGAAGTCAGAGGAGACGTGGTGTGAGAAGGTGGGGGAAGTCAGATAAGAATGACCTTCTTAGGAGGAAGAGCACTTTCTCCTGGGGAGGACTCCTGGAGTCGTAGGGGAGGAAGGAAAGAACATACCATTCAGTCCAGCAAATCACACAGATGAGACAACCTCAGAAAGGTGGGAACCAGGTGGCAAGGGGGAGAGGGTAAGCATGGCTGACAGGAAGTGCAGGTAGGCACAGGAGGCCAGGCTTCCTGCTAACAGTCCTTGATTTGCCAACACCACCATCCCCTCCATATACCTAGTTCAACTTTCCCATCCAGATCAAGCCGCCATCACAGTACCCTATCTTGGCTAGGGCCCTTTGATGAACTCTTCAGTTTATGAAAGGCCTTCTTTGTAGAGAAGGCAAGTTCCAGTAAAAATGTCGTTGGCAAGTCCATCTTTCTCCTGTAGCTGCTGGGCAGAAGTCCATGCTGTCCTCAGCTCTCCAAAGCCGTGGCAGGCTAAGGAGGTTTCCATATTTTATCTGAGCTTAGCCTGAGAAGAGGCCCCCATTTACCTGGACTGTTTGTGTACAGGAAGCGCCCCCGCCAAAGAAAACCAATCTAAACGGACCCACTAATTTATATTTAAGGTTATAAAGCCCACGGGCTGCTGCCTGTGACTCTGCCGTTTTGTTTTGTTTTGTCTGTGACTTACAGAGGCACGTGCTCCCATTTGCGTCCCACAGCGCCATCTGGTGGATGATCCGGGTCACTGACCTTTATTTCAAGATGTTGGGTCTTTAGGAAAAATGGACAGCTGAGAGTGCCCGTGCCTGCCTTTAATCCCATCACTCAGGAGGCAGAGGCAGGCGGATCTCTGTGTGTGGAGGCCAGCCTGATCACAGGGAGTTCCAGGCCGGCCAGGCGTATATAGTGACATCCTGAGGAGATGTGTCCCTGCGTGCGGGTGGGCTTTAAGGTTTCAGAAGCCCACGCCACCCGCCACTCTCCGTTATCTCTCTCTGCCTCGTGCTGCTTGTGGATCAAGATGTGAGCTAACCGTGTCACTGCCATGCCCGCCTACCGCTGCCATGCTCCTAGCCAGGATGGCCATGGTCTCACCCTCTGAGAAACTTAAACAAAACTCTTAAAAGACTTTCTACCCCCTGAGAGTAATTTTCATTCCTTTGTGTAATATCACTGTTAGGAGCCCAGGTGAAGGGAAATGATAAGATTCCTGCGACACTTTCTCTTACTGGTGTTCACAGGTAGAACTGTGGACTTGGGAAAGAAAACAGGTATGCCGTGATTCCAGATGTGGGCAGCGAGCGAAGCTCTGACTGCCATGGCTGTTCTGATGTCACCGGGAATCACTATGCTTGAGGACACGGGACTTCTTATGTATTTGTCTTTCTTCTCTTACCTGGTAGCTGCAGGTGGGGTAGTTCTTGACCAAGAATTCTGGCTTGATGGCTTTGGATCTGATTCACGGCCTGTCCCTATGCTGCTGCCCTGTAATCAGACTAAAAGGGCATTCACAGAGTATCCCTGTCAAAATAGGGGTTTCCTGAGAGGAGGTGGGCGTGGCACGGGTCTAGGGCCAGCCTGCCCTTTTCGTGGAGAGAGACAGGTGCCCTTGCTTTTTTTTTTTTTTTTTTCCTGTTTTCCTTTTCTCCTTTCTGTTCCGTCTCCTTAAAAAAAGTAATAGGCCAGCAACAGGGTAGTCAGAGCAAAGCAGAAAATTATTTTGGAGATTCTTCCTATGAACAGACAAAACTAAAAGTTCTGGGTGTTTTCAAGTCAGAGAAGCTGCAAAAAAGTCAAAGCCTCTCGGAGTATGCTCGAGTGGCAGCGGGGGTGGGAGTGGGGGATAGCTGGGTTAATTCTTCCCATGTGCCCAGCTTCTCGTCCTGTTCCTCAGAGGGCTTAAGCTACCATGAAAAGGAAATGCCAGACTTATTCTAAAGTAAACAATAGCTGGCCCTATTGTCTTTGTTAAGTGAGGCCCTTGACACGGAGCAGTGTCATCGTTACTTCTCTATTGCTGTCAGGAAACACCGCCACCAAAGCAACTCGTAAACGAAAGAGTTTACTGAGGATTTATAGTTGCAGAGGGTGAGACCGTGATTATCACGGTGGGAGGCAGGCATGGCACTGGAGCAGTAGCTGAGAGCTCGCAGTCCTGATCCACAGGCACAAGGCAGAGAAAGCTAAGTGGGGTGGCATGGGCTTTCGAAACCCCAAACCCACCCCCAGTGACACGCCTCCTCCAACGAGACCACACCTCTTAATCCTTCCCGAAGAGTTCCATTCAGGTATACGAGCCCATGGGGGCCATTCTCCTTCAAGCCACCACAATTAGCATGTCCAGGGCTACACCCGTGGTGCCATGATTGGAGTTTGAACTCAGCTTTGAATCTTTTTCACAGAATACTTCTAGTCATTCATTCTCTTACTTCCCTCACAGGAAGTTAGTGTTGCCTACTTACTTACTGATGCTGGAATCCCCTGCCTCTTTCTCTGTCTTCCTCATCTTTGTCTCTTGATACCTTTTTAAGCCCCCCAAATGATTTTGCAATCATTCCTGTTTTTATTTCATTTTTAATGGAGCCACATATATATGAGATCAGAAATTAACAGACAAGAAAACTTCAAGTAAATGATCTTTTAATATAATGTGATACAACTTTATCTTGTTCCCTCTGGAGAACGCATCTCTGAGGATACGTGTCATTTCTCAGTATTTAAGACTCAACCAGAAAGGAGAAACTTCTATATCCTCAAACAATGCAAGCAATTATTTATCACCCAGTAAGTTCCACAATTATTTTTTTACAAATTAATATTGATGAAATTAATCAAATATTCATTGAACAAAATATTCTTAAAAAAACTTATATGTTTTTTATCCTAAAAAGCTTCACTAAAGAAAAATATAGAGGCAATATGAAATGGCAGTCTAAAAAGAGACCAAACATTTTCTGCTGGTAGAAATTATATGAATTTAAAGATATTTTGAGTTTTCAAAATTATTATTAGCTTCCAAGTCTGTTTCAGGATCCGAGAGCACATTTCTCCTGAAGGTGTTCAGAGACATAAATCTTTTTGATAAATGTGTGGAAAGATAAATACATGTTTTCTCTCAAGTATGAGCACTGAGATTTTCTATAGGTAAATAAAACCTTTACACACATGGCGCTATGATATAAGAGCAGAAGGGAGACTGGGGGGAGGGATGAGGCTGGTGGGAGAGGGAGGATGGATGACTAAAGAAAAAATGGGAAGGCACAACTATGGTCAAATTACGTGATGTACTTGATGGTGTGAAACACAGCAGGAATGCACACAGCTAAAACACTGAAAGAAAGTTCCAGATTAATCAGATTCAGATACAATGTACAAATTAGTAAAATCACCCAAAGCCAAGTCAATCCTGGAGTGAGAATATGGCCCATCCCTTGAGTTGTTGCCAACATGGAGTTAGGAGAGACTGTCACAGCCCAGCAGCGGTGGCACAGGCCTTGAGTCCCGGCACTCAGGAGGCAGAGGCCAGCCTGGTCTACACAGTGAGTTCCAGGACAGCCAGGGCTCCACAGAGAAACCCTGTTTCCCCAAACCAAAAACTGGTTACAGATTCTATTACCCAACACTGTCTGCTGCCTCTGAGGGCTGGGGGGTGAGTGAACGGCTTTCTGCACTCATATGGATGATGTCTCTCCCAAAGCTCACACTGCAGATTAGAACAGTTAATGGTCTCATGAGAGCAGATTTTTCCTTCCTTCCTTCCTTCCTTCCTTCCTCAGATTTCCTTGTGACTAATTTGTTCCAGTGATAAAGTCTCAATAGGAACTCCCAATGGTTTTCCCAGTATTTCATCCAATTCCCTACCCTCTTTCTTTAGGCTACCCCACTTTTCCTTGCTCTCCTATTCTCAGAGAATATCCCACTTAAAACAGCAACAGTGTTCTCACATATATTAAACCACTACCAAAGTCTCCCTCATGCCTCAGTTCTTTAAACTATCGGAATATTCTGCATTTTTATCTTTCATTTTTCTGTCTATAAATTAGCCTAAGTATCCTTCTAAGTCATCCTTTAAAAAAGCACAGTCAATTAACTCTCCATGTTGCAAGGCCCTAAGCATGACCCCATACTCTAACCAAGCCAAGAACGATGTCACTGCTGGGTGCTGCTGCTGTGATTTCAGCGCATGGGCATGGAGGTGAAGAGGATCAGGAGGCAGGGTCAGCCACGGAGAGGGGGTAGCTGGCCTGGGCTACGTGAGACAAGAAGGCAGCTGCATATAGCAACAGAGTAACACTTGATGTGTTAGCGGTGACCTGCTGTTAACTGCTTCTACCTTGCTCTTGTGAGACTGCCCTTTTCTGAGAATACATGGAGTAAACCCCTCTCTATCTTCTTGCAATGACACCATCACCAAATCTGCAATTTAAGTCTTAGTGTGAAGTTCCTCGGTGGGAACTCAGTGAGGCTCCCCTTGCATAACCCTGGTTTACAAAGGGTGAGGCCAGGAAGACATCTCCTCAGCCTGTATCCACTTCTTTAGGGGACAGGTTTGGGAATTACTTTTTGTTCCCATCTTCTGCAATCTACCACCAAACACAAAGCCTCAGACCTGCTTTTCCTGTGTGACTTCGGCCCTTCTCATCTCCTGCACTGAATTCAAGAGCTAGCACGTGACTGGTGGTAACATCGTTTAGTCGAGACTGTTTTAGAGGCAATAAGGGTACCTGCTACCAAGCCTGAGTATGACCCTGGGGTCTCACATGGTGGAAGGAGCGAACTCTCACAAGTTGTCTACATTTGAGCGCGCACACACACACACACACTTAAAAATAACTGAAAAAAGTAAGACAATTTAAGGCTTGATATAAAAATTTCTTTCTTTCTTTCTTTCTTTCTTTCTTTCTTTCTTTCTTTCTTTCTTTCTTTCTTTCTGTTTTTCTTTCTCTCTTTCTTTGTTTTTCTTTCTTTCTTTTTGAGACAGGGTTTCTCTGTGTAGCCTTGGCTGGCCTCGAACTGACAGAGATATCCGTCTCTGCCTCCTGAGTGCTGGTGTTAAAGGTATGCACCACCTGGCCCAAATTTTCTAAGTTTTTAGATACATAGATTTTGAGTGTTTTTCTCATTAATTCATAAGGAATATGAAGTTTGATTATGACATTTTAGAGATGAAGTGAATTTGTAAGCCTTATCTTTTTTTTTTAAAAAATGCAACTATTTATTCATGTTCTGGAACTATTTTGATTTTATATAATGTTTTCTCCATACTAAATTTTTAATGTGTCTTTTTACAGCGTGCCACATACTGGAGTGTCAAAATGGAATGGCCCAAGATATCATAAGTACCATAGGACAGGCCTTTGAACTCCGGTTCAAACAGTACTTGAAAAATCCTTTCTTGAACACTTGGGAAAGGTCAGTCAAGAGTTCCACAATCGTTTCACTTTTTGTCTTTCTGGATATTTAACGCATTACTATGATGGTGGAGTGTGTGGGGCACGCCTCAATCCCAGCACTTGGGAGGCAGAGGCAGGTGGATCTCCGTGAGTCTGAGGCCAGCCTGGTCTACACAGCAATTCCAGGCCAGTCAAGGCTACATGGCGAAGCCCTAAAAACAAAACACCGAAGTATTACAATGATGTTTTGAAGTTTGCTAATGAGAAGAATTTTTTTTCTTACAACTGTTTTAGTTCAAAAAAATAAGAGCTAGAGCTTCTTCTGACACTAAGTGGGAGGAGGAATCAACCCTGTTTCTCTAGCGTTATCAAAAATTATGGTTTGCATAGAGTTATAAATAACAAACATTAACAAGTTTCTCAGCTTCTCTTTAACCCTGAATCTCGTGCATACTAGTAAAAGACAAACCAACATGAAAGAGTAAGATAGTAAGAATCAGAGATCTCTGCAGGAATCTCTTAGCTGCTGGTAGGTGTTGTAAGTGGCTACAGTCTGTGGGGTGAAACAGACGTGACCCAAGAGGCTGGTGTTTCTGTTGGAGGTCACCAAAGGTGATTCTTTCAGACCACCATCTGCTACCAAGGTCATGCTCAAGAAATGAAATCCTTGGGTATTTTTAAAGGTACTCTTTCCCAAATAGTCATTTTCTGTATCAATGATCCCCAGGGTTGAAGATCCCTCTTTATGAGGTATGTCATCCAGGGAAACAAAGAAAAGGGATACCAGAAACCTTGGATCATACACAGTTGTGTGGGTTGGAATAGTTAGATCATTCCAAAAAGACTTGATTTGGCTTGGAAAGATGGCTCAGTGAGCAAAAGTGCTTGGCACTCAAGCCTGGTAACCTGAGTTCTGATCCCAAGAACCCAGTGGAAAGGTGAATGTTGTGGCAGGCAGCTACCATCCCAGAACTCCTGTGGTGAGGTGGGAGAGAGAATCAGGAGATAGCATGGAGTCCACAGCGAGGCAGCAGAAATGAGAGCTGTGCCCTCAAAACAAGAATGAAGGCAAGAGCTGACGCCCCAGAGTTAATGTCTGACTTCCACATGTGTGACCTCCACTGGCGCGCGCGCACATGCGCACGCGCGCGCGCACACACACACACACACACACACACACGTCAGTTCTCAATCACGTTGACCCTGCCCCCCCATGCATGCAAAATCATAGAAAGATTTGATTTGACTTATTATTTTTATAAGAAACTTTCGTTAATTCCAATTTGGAAGAAAACTGATTTGTTTCTTTTCTTTTCTTTTTTTTTTGTTTTACCCTGTTTCAATTTTTAAAACAATTGCATGTTCACAGATTTCTCCCACTTGCCACATATGACTCTAATGTTCTTTATGAATTACCACACTCTTATTATTATTAATTTTTTAAACCTTAATGTAGGAAAGTGTGCCAAACCTTCTACCCAAAGAACAATATCTAAATTTTCTTTGACTGAAACATTTCCAAAACGAAGCAGTTGAGCCAGAGATACCCAAGAAGGCTGCATTTTTATGTTGCTGTGTTAAAACAGCCTTTCATTCAGGCAAGCCATTGTTTACCATCATCATCATTACTTCCATGAACTGGAGAGAAATGCAAAAGCCTTCCCCTTGACACTCTTCGCTGGTTCCTTCCGTCTGGATTACGTGCAGACTTGTGAACGATTCAGTGCAGCTGTCCAGATGTTTGACGTTGATTCAGCACAGCAGTAAACTTAAGACACAAATGCATGTTTTTCCTGGGTGGTTGGCTTGGCTCTGATTTCTTTGTATCCCCTATAGCCTTCGAATTCCCACACAGCCTCTTGGGGCTTCTTTTTCTTACAGCGAGGAGGTACACCTTGACGGCACATCTGAAGACAGAGATCACGACTATTACAACGCAATCCCAGGGAAGCAGCCGCCTGTGGGCGGCATTGCAGATGTTCGGATTAAGGGTCCAGCTACGGACCAAATGGCTTACTGCCCTATCCGGTGTGAAAAGTTGTGCTATTTGGTAAGTAAAGTTTTATTGTTACTGGTACCAGAGAAGTGATTCTCTTCCAACCACTTCCCTTGATTTGAGGACTTTCAAATGTGAATGTACCATCTTCCTCAAAAGCAGGGTAAATCAGTCTACACTGGATTATTTTTATTCCCAATACCCTGTCCACAGCTTCCTCAGAGGACATCGTATGTCTTCACTAGGAAAACTAAAGCCACCCGACGCACCACTCTCATCTTTACCCCAGTCTTCCCGTGCTCTCCTGACCCACTGTGTCCGAATATAATCCTCCCCTGAGCTCTGACCCTCTCCTCCTCTCAGCCCTGTGGCCTTGTTCTGTCCAGTCTCTGTCTAAGAATCACCCCATTGGTTCCTTCTTTGGCCACTGCAACCCTGCCTCACCCTCTTTCCTTCCCACTCCCAAGGACCATTGTCTTCATTCTTGCTCTCACACACACACTTTGAGACACCCCCCCCCCCCAACCCTATGTAAATGACGTTTACCTAGGTTGCTAGTGACTTACTTGCTAAATGGACTTCTCCCTTTAGTAATCCTCCTCCATTTTCAGAGCTGGCAACTGTTTCATGAGTCCTCTTCTCTTGGCTTCCTAAACATTATTTTCAGCTTGGTGCCCCCCTTCCTGAAACGTTCATTTCTGCCTCTATCTCTGTCCAGCATTTTCATCATTGAACGAATTCTACAGTGAACACTCATGTGTATAACATTTGACTCGTTACATTTGTTTTATCACGTGGGTTGCCATTTATCGTCCATGATCCGTCTTGATTTTTTTTTTTTTCCAGTTAGTTCTGTTGTCATGGTTAACTTTATTTTTTAAACGACTTTAAAAGGAGAATCTGTGTGCATTCCAAAACAAATAAAACCTAGAGATTTATTTAGCTTGGCCATCTTCATTTTTTTTTTCTTGAATATTTGTGTTTGGTGTGTGTGTGTGTGTGTGTGTGTGTGTGTGTGTGTGTGTGTGTGTGACAGAGAGAGAGAGCACCCATGGAAACCAGAGGTTGATGCCCATCACTTTTCACTGTACTAACTTGGGCAGGGTCTCTTGCCGGTTCACCTAGCCAAGCACCCAGCTTGCTCCAGGGCTTCTCTCTCCCTGCCTCCTGTGTGCTGGGATTGCTGGGGCTGCTTGGCGGGCACATGGTGCTGGAAATCTGAACCACAGTCCTCAGGCTTGTCTCGAATTCTATGCACTGAAGCATGATTCCATCTGTTTCTGATACTTTCAAAGGAGAGGTAAGTCTTTCCTTTTTCTCTCATATTTTCTTCCACGTCCTCTTGGAAAACCCAGCTCTACCTTTGAGCATATTCAGTGGCTCCTACTGGGCTTAGCTCTTGCCTCTAGCCTGAGAGCTCATCTGTTCCCTACCTTTCCTACCTTCACCCATCACCTGTCTCTTCAGCCCTAACACCTAACTGTATTGTGCTCATTATGTAGCCCTGGCTTGAACTCACTGAGATCCACCTGCCCTGCTCAATTCCCCTGCCTACTTAATCATGTCTATTCTACTCCGGGCCCCCCCTTCACTCATTACACTTTGCCTCTTCTTTCATTTTGGAGCCCGTATCAACTTGTGTCCAGTATGTAGGCTTCTCTCATGTGAGTATCAGATTTTTATGGAACTTCATCAAGTTCTGGTCCTACTTGCCCAAATGATCCCGAAAGCCACACACCTGTCACGTCACTGATTTCAGGCCCTCAAACCACCTTACATGCTGTGGCCAGACAAGTGTAATCATTTAATTTTTAAAGATGTGTGTAGTATGTGTGTATGTGTGGTGTCTCTCTTTCTCTGTCTCTCTTTCTCTGTCTCTCTCTCTCTCTTTCACACACACACACACACACACACACACACACACACACACACACACGCTAGCTGTTCTGGGAGCTTCCGGGCATTTACACATCTCTGCCGCCCATGTCGCCCACACACATGCGCTGGGATTACAGAATTCTTTGCATGGACTCTGGAGATCCAAACTCCAACCTTCACACCTGGCCAGCGAATGCTTTATCCATTGATCCATCGTCTCTCCAGCCCCCAATAACTCTTTCTAACGCACGCACGCATGCTGTACTTCTCCAGCACATCAGCTCATCTTCATTCAGTGGCTGAAGAACACGGAAAGATGAGGATGGCTGGAGCCCTCCACTTGGCTGAGGTTTTCAAGAATGACAAGTGCGCCTAGCACACACCTCGGTAGAGGAGGGTTCTGGTTTGTCATCTCAAAATTAGGTAGCGATTGGGCCGGCCTGGTTTGTGAAGTGTTCACCACGGAAGCATGAGGACCCGAGTTTAGTCCCTCACGCCCACAGTAAAAACAAGTTGGGTGAGGTGACATGTGCTTAGGCCCCAGTGCTGCAGAAGGGGCCAGAGACTGCGACCTGGGGCTCCCCAACCACCCAGCTCGGCCTGTCTCAGTGAGAGACTGTATCTGAAAGAATCAGGGGGATGGCTCCTGAAGAATGACACCTAATATTGACCTCTGACTTCTGTACTTATATGAACACACACACACACACACACACACATTCACAAACACACACACACAATTATTAAACATCACTTTCTAGCTGAGACTTTGAGTGCTGAAATGTGACTTCTGGAGCAGAAGTCCTTTTGACACCCCCAACCTTCAGATCCACTTTTGCAACTAAATCCAAAAGCTAGACCATCAGGTACTATACTTTCCCACCCAGATTCTGTTCCCAACCTGTAGACATCGCCTGTGTCAGAAAGTGAAGTTGCCCGCTATGTTTTCTTGGAAACGATCATCTTGTTTATGATATGTGTACATAAACATCCTGCAATCTGTCGTTTGTACAGCCTGGGAACTGTAAGTGCATCGGTGTGTATGAGAACTGTGTGGGACAGAGCGGGCCAATAGGTAGGTACAATGCCTTCCCAGCTGCCATCCCAACGCTTTTCAAGCCATACGAGCGTGTTGGTTCCTGTTCTTAAATGGCAGGCATGGAACTGAGCGCTGAGCCTTTGGGCTGCACGCTTCTCGGAGAAGCTGGTTTGCGGGTGTGTGTTGCTTAGCAGCCTGACATTTCTCCCTTGCTCTCAGGTGGTGGCTGTGCCTCTGGGGTCAGGAAAACTGTCATTGGAAAGGGATGTCTTTTGTGCAAAGCAAAAGGAAGTTCCGCCCCAAAGACTAGGCGATGGTTTAGTGTGGACGTGGGTGCCGACTCCACCGTGGCTAAAACATAATGTGTGCTGTAGTTGGGCAAAGGGGACAGGAGAGATAACTGAGATGTGAGTTCACCAAATAGCTCCCACTATTCACCTTGCCTGGGAGCTCTGGGCTCACGTGGGGTGGAGGCCACACAAACACAAGGCCTCAACTGTCATATTAGAAATATGTTTATAAAAGTAGTTATGCCCCCAGCCAGTGGCTTCATTCTTCCTAACTGGCAGGACTATTTAATTTTGCTGCTGTTTGTTTTTAGGAAGGTAAGTCTTGCAGGGTTGGGTGGGGAAGGGATTGGAATCCACTTTTAAGGACTCAGCATGCCATTTTGTCACCTTCCATATCTATTTTTGCCAGGGTGGTCCACTGAGTTTATTTTATACAACATGAGGACACATTAATCTCCAATTAATCACCCTTCTACATGCTGTCGGAAAAGGTCTTTGAGCTAAGACAGCATTTAAAACACTTAAAAGCATACTTTCTCTTGATAAAAATTAAAATTCCGTAGTGGCACTTGCCCACAATTTCAGCACTCCAGAGGCAGAGGCAGGCAGAGCTCTATGAGTTCAAGGCCAGCCTGGGCTTCATAGTGAGTTTTGAGCCAGCCATGACTACATAGTAAGACTGTGTCTCAAAAATTTTTTTTTCATGAACTTCTTTACAGTCAACTAAAATCCTAAGTTGATTACTTCTCAGACTTTTGGCTGAGATAAAATGTAAAACTCGAAACTAATTCTTAGTTACAGGGCTGAACATGAAATTAACGCTGAGTGCAAAAGCCTGCGGGATGATGCTCTCTTAGAACTGTAACCCCTTCCTCTCCTCCCTCAGCCTGGGAATTCCCAACAATCGGGTTGGGTCCTGTCTGCGCTGTAATATCCACAGTATGTTCCGAAGTCGACTTGTTCTGTCTCTTACTCAGCAATTCCCTCAGTGGTGTTTATTGAGGCCTCTCATGGCATTTAGTGGTTAAAGTCGATCAATGTACATGTACATTTCAGAGCTTGACGAAGTTGAGTCTGGGAAGAGTTAGGATTTGGGGAAGAAAGTCTTATCTAATTAGGTCGCTATTGCCTCTGTGCCCATAAGGTTGCTTAGAAGCACTGTGCAGGCCGTGATCCCCTTGTGATGACCCTTTAGACGGCTTTGATGTGAGGAGGTGAGTTTAAAGCAGGTGCCCCAGCCCATAACTCCACATGACCAACAAGCAACCATATGTCACAAAATGCACAAATACAACGCTGGGTGAGAGGCAGCACGCGGCAAACAGACGCGAATGGCGCCAGGAGCAGGTGTTGCGAGTGTAGTCGTCCGCTGCGCCTCCCTCTTCACCCTCGTGTGAAATCTGGGGTGGGCTCGTCCTGTTTGGGCCACGTCAAAGGGTTTGCGTGACTAGAGCAAAGAGGAAGGAATGCTGCTGCACAGTAAGGCAGCCAAGAGGCACGGCTCTGGGTGCGTGGGAACGTCACTGCTTTGGGTACAACCTCATGGTGCTCCCGGAGCACGCACAGCTGAGACTTATAAAGCAAGGCGGGCATTACCCTTGCTTTTACGGAATGTGCAGCCTAGATGTAGAACAGGCCTTAAACAAGTAACAGAAGCAAGAGAATGAATTGCTCTCACAGATTGGCCTTCGGAGCTTAAGCAGCAGCCTCCAGAAAAGCAGAGAGCTTTCAGGGCTTGAGGGGAGAGAGAGGACAGCTCTGCTGAAGAGAGAGAGGTTGGAATTTACAGCTGAGGTTTAAATGGAGATCACACTGCAGGAGGCCAGTGTGACCCCTGGCACGGACTGTGCGAGCTCGATAGAGAGGGGCCCATGGCCCAGCAGAGCATGGGAAGCAAGTAGGAAGTTTTTAAATCTGTAAGAAATATGACTGCATTTTCAGTCTTAAAAGAGTATTTGGCCACAGTGTGTAAACTGAGTTGGAGAGGCAAGGAACTAATGTGAGGGTAGAGGCCAAAAAATACTTTGAGAGGAGAAAAGAGCCAGATTTTCTGTCCTAAGAACAATACTTGAGGGATGGAGAGATGGCTCAGTGGTTAAGAGCACTGTCTGCTCTTCCAAGGGACCCAGGTTCAACTCCCAGCACCCACATGTCAGCTTACAACTATCTGGTCTTTAACTCAAATTCCAGTGGATCTGAGTCTATCACACAGACATATGTGTATACCAAACACCAAATGTACATATAAATAAATTAAAAAAAGAACTATACTTAATTCATTCATCAATTTACTTTTTTTTTTTTAGTTTAGTGAAAAGAAAGCTAAGACTTTGTATCATGTAACAGGCCCTTAAGAGGGGGTTAGTGACAGGTGTTCAAGTTCAGCAGGATATATATATATATATATATATATATATATATATATATATATATATAATTTTTTTTTCTCTCCGAGACTCTCACCCTGAGCTAGTGTTTGCTCTGTTTGCTCAGCAGGGCCTTCCTTTCACTGGCCATTTCTTTAGGGCCCTCCTGCTTAACTCTCCTGTCTGCTTTTGTCAGTGGTGTCAGCAGTCAGTCCTTGTTTGGGGTGGGCATGCGTTCTTCAACTCAGGAATGATTTATTTACATGGCAAAAATGTAATGCACTGCTCACTGCTAACCACTCCAGGTACGCCCCATGAAGGAGAGATGCAAAGTGATGGCGCGTGGAGGAAGCACTCCAGCAGAGTGGATCTCTTTGATGACCCCTGCTACGTCAACACACAGGCTCTTCAGGGTACCCTTGGCCATGGTGGGAAGCAAAGCCCCGCTCAGCCACAAGGGAACCCGTGGCACCTTAGAAGTAAGTGCCTTCCCACTGTCTGTATTGGTTCCCCGGGGCCGTGGCAACCACTCACCACCAATCACCATTCGCTTGACATCTGATTCTTCAGCTTATGAAGGTCACATGTCAACAACGCTTGGCTTACAGGCACTCCAATCACTGTGTCTGTCTCACACCCTTTACCTCCTGTGGCTGGACATTTTGGACAACTGCCTCTCTGAGGTGGTTGTATAAATCCTTTTGCCAAAAGAGACAGGTGATTAAGACTTGAATATATCTTCTGAGGGACCACTATGGATAGGCACTGTCTCTCACTTAAAAAAAAAATGTTTGGCTTCATCTTTAGGGAGTTAAAAAGATTTCTTAAAAAACCTTTTTGTTGTCTTGTTTGGTTGGGGTATCACATTTATTTGCTTATTTTTGCGTGTTCACACACATGTGTAAACACATACAAAGGCATTCAGGATAATCTGCAGGAGCAGGTTCTCTACCGGCCGCCTGGGCGTGGGGATTATCCTTGGGGGTGAGGCTGGAGGCAAGTGCCTTTATTATTTCTTGACCTCAGTCCTTCACTGTAGTTAAGGATGAATCAGATCTTTGCGGATCAAAGATTTAGCACAAAGTGTTTAAATAACTCTTTAAACACTGAATTTGCCTCCATTTCTTTTGAGTCTCTGATGTGTGTTTTTGATCAAGGAAGAACTCTCAAAGCCAGGTGATAATCCTGTATTTGTTTCTTTGCAAGAGAAACAATGGCCATTATTTCTGTCCTGCTTAGTGGTGTGGCTAACTCTATCACCTCAAACTCCTTGATAAGACATCAATTCAGCACGGAATGAGATGCTCTGTCCTCCAGTCTTTTGCAGGTCAAATACAATGACTTGAGCAATCGTTTGCTTTGTTTAGTTTTTTTTTTTTTTAATTTTGTTTTTGCCAATTTGCTTCAGGTGGTGAATTCATTAGTAGGAGCACAGATAAACAAAAGGCTACACAGAGAAACTTCTGTCCCCAAAAAGAAAAACCAACCAAACAAACAAAACAGAACACATTTTTATAATATTAGTTACATGATACCTATTACAGTGCACTTCCTATTTTATTTTTTTATCTTAGCTAAAAATTTGTCCACTTTTTTTATGCTTAAAAAGCTGCAATTCTTAGTATCACACACACACACACACACACACACACACACACACACACACCATATTCTATTCTTTGTCATTTAACTCTACTTTGCTGTAATTTGGCTATGGTTGTATTCATCTGTAGGAGCCCACTGTGACTACAGGTTTGTCCTACTGAGCAGAACTGAGAGGCCCAAAGCCTAGAATCATTAAAAAAATAAATAAATAAACAACAATGTTTTTCACAAAATACTGTGCTCAGAGGTTGGTGTGATATCAGCCTTGGCTTGCTCCAAAGCTGGAGAGGCTGCCCCCAAGAGGCCCTGTCACTGCCCAGGAGGTTCTGTAGAGCTGCCAAAATCGGCTTTTCAGCTAGGGCAGCTGAGAGCTGAGTGTTTTCAAAGGCCAGTTTGTTGGGCCCGGCCTTCAGCAGAACCTTAACTCTAGATGAAGTGAGCCCTCGCCGTCAGCCGTGTGACAGGTGGTCTGTCTTGTGGTAGAAGAAAGTGAGACCACTCTTCACACTCCCTCCGACCAGGCCTGTTCCCTGGAAGAAGGTTGACATGTCCGCTCTTTGTGGGCACCACTGAGGATCCGGATGCAAAGCAGGAGACTGTGACTGTGCTGAGGGGACAGTGGGACACACTACAAGACTGTGAGGGCTTTGGCCAGCTCCACAGAGCCTGTGTGTTCTGCCAGCATTGTCCTACACAGCCCCCGGGTGGACGGGCTTGTCTAGCCCCGAGAATCTGTCTGGATGTCGGCCAACTGAGGCAGGGCAAGCCCTGAAGGGCTAGTCATCTGGACCCTGACTGCTGGTCTAGGGGGGAAAGTGAAGGGGGAGGGGAGTTTGGGTCTTCCTTGAAGAAAGTGCACTTCTGTCCATCAGAGAGGGAATGTTGAGACAGTGATGGGCTATTCATTTGAGATGGTTGCAGTAAGTCCTTGGAGTAAGCTCCTCCTGCTCTCCCAGCCTTTACTTCCTACTAGGACTTAATGTGCATAGCCTCCTGGGCTTTCGGGGGACCCCTTGAGGTTAGCATTAGATTGCTGTTCTTCCCTCAAAAAAAATCGATCCTAGTCCAAATGCATTTTTAAAAAATGTTGGTTTAAGAAGATCTTATGATGAGACAGAGCAGTGGTCATTTTTTTTTTCTACTTATTTTCTCTATAAAATGCCTTAAATATACCTTCAACGTCTTCTCTGTAATTGTTCCCCCTGTTTCCTTTTTCTTTAAAGGTCCTTTTAGCCTCTTTTATGCAGACTTAGCCTTATCCAGATAAGGGTACTGATCTGCTCAGAATAAAGACACCCACCTACCCACCCACCCCCACACATACCCAGAGTTCTGACTGGCAGGGCTTCTGGGTCCATTGCTCCGAGCTGCCAACAGGAGGCATTTGAGGAAGCCTTATTGTTCTTGCAGCAGAGGGGGCTCTCTAGCTCTGCTATAGTCAGTATAAGCTTCCATAACAAAGGAAGCTCCCGGATAAGGCATAAGGCAGACCCGGCTTATTTACTCCTAACCTACTTGTCTGTCACAGAATTGTTGCTCCTGACATCTGTCTTCCACATCTGGTTCCAGGTGCCTGCCTGGGCCCTCGTCTCTACTCAGCTAGTGAGAGGAAAGGCAAGGGTGGTGCATGAACATCCCTCTAAAGGGTTTGACCCAAAGTGGCAGACATCATTTGTTTTCACTGGAAGACATTATTCATTTCTTCACTCACTGCTGCAGAACCCAGACACGTGGCCACCTCCCTGTAAGAGAAGCTAAAAGTTACTGTATTCTGGTGCCTAGCGTAGGGGTCCAGTAGTGTGGCGGCAGGGGGATGTGACCTATGGACAACTACCAGTTCATGCCTCTGTCTCTGCTATGTACCTCTCTACCTCTCAAACATCCTAGTGGTGCCCTATACAACAAGGCACAGAACATTCAGTGGCTGGCTGTCCTTATCACCTGCCAAACTGCCTTCTTTCTCTGCATTCAAACCCGATGGTGGCATAGGAATACAACCTCATGGAAAAGCCACAATCACAAAGGGACAGCAGCCACTGGAGTCCTAATGGGTAGGACCTCTGAAGACTTCCTTAGCCAGACATGACACCGCTTTCTTCAGTCCCGTCTCACCTTTGTGAGATGGTTCTGGTCCATTTTTGTCTGTGTGCTGTGCTGGGCCTCCTGGCTTCTTCCTGCCACCATCCTCCATGTGTTCACCTAGACCAGGGACTCAGGGTGTGCCTCTCTGGAGTCTTAGCCTCTTTTCAGCCTGTTTCACATTGCCATGGGCATGAGGGTTTGAAATTTGTTTCAGGGGCCAAAACATAACACAGAGGCATGTACATTTCTTGGCAATGTACTTTCTCCAGAAACTTGGTACAAAATAGACCTTTGTTATTACTTTATCGTCCCATGGAACTCTGGTAATGTCTCTTGGGCTGCTTTCTATTATTCAAATATGCCTTTGTTAGGTTTTTTGATTTTTTTTTTTATTGATCTTGCTAAAGCATCTGGTTTTCTGTTTGTTTTCTTTTCTATGTGATTAATTTCCATTCTTATCTCTACTGTTTCCAGCATACCTCCTCTTGATCGGTTTGTCTTTTTGTTTGGCTTCTGCTGTGTTTTCTTCTACAGGCCTTATGATTTTATTACCTCTTGGCCCTTTATACTTTATATGAGATAGTGAATCTAGCTTTATTTCATGTGAAACAGCTTTCCAGCCTCTGTTGATTCAATACCTTCTGCTTCCCCTTCTGCCACCCTGTTATACTCAGCTCCTGTATTTGCTGTGATTTCTAGGCTCCTTATTACACCTTCTCTATTGGGCCAGTTTTCTGTTCTATGCTAATGTACTTATTACCATATACTAAATTGACAAGCCTTTGTAATTTTCTGAAAGAGCACATAATTCTTTCCTTATATTGCAAATACTTTTTCTTGGTATTATTATTATCATTATTATTATAAACAGGACCCGGCTCTGTAGACCAGGCTGGCCTTATATTCATAGATTCATCTGCCTCTGCCTCCTGAGTGCTGGGATTGAAGGTGTGTGACCATGCCTAGTCTTGGGGTACTATCTTAACCTCTCATCTATACTTAATTTTTCTTTGGTCAGAATTTTCTAACAGATTTTCAGGTGCTTTGTTGAGGTGTATTTTTACATTCAGCAATACAAGCAAAATACCTATTATGTAATCTGTCAGGTGTCAGTATTTCCAGGTTTCACAATTAAGAAGTAGCATGCTTAGCTACTTAGCAAACTTTGGCCGTCCCCCTCAAATCCATGCTCAGGGTGGTTTGCAGACCTGCATGGAGCCACCAACTGTCGGCCTTCTGACATACACAGTCCAGGCTGGCGACAGCAAGGGAAAGCTCTACCTCATTTTGCTTTTCACGTTCTAAGCACTTGTTTAAAACAAGTGTAGTGACGCATATCTATAGTGCCAATATTTGGGAGGCCTCCCAAGAGTTCGAGACCACACTGGGCTGTGTAATGAGTTTGGGGATAGCTGGTTACATAGTCAAATTGTCTCACAAAATGAAGAGCAACCAAACAGAAGCTTCAAGTGTCCTTTTGTGGTACATTTAGTACCACTTCTCCCCACATTTTTGTGCTTTTTTTTTTTAATGGTTTTGCTGTTTTAAAATGGTCCCCAAGTGTAGTCAAAAAAAGTGCTGTGTAGTGTTTCTAAGTGAAAGGAAATGGTGAAGTGCCCTCATGAGAGAAGACAGGGTTATAAAAACATCAATCAAGTATGAATTATAGTGCTGTTGGCTATGATTTCAGAGTCAACAAAATATGCTACACCCCATATTTTTAATCCAAAACCCACACAAAATAAGTCTGTGTGCTAGCTGAAGAGACTGTTGAGGCCTGAGGCTTGTTGGAAAGGAGACCCCATGTTTCCTGTAGGAGTGAAGGTTCATTTTCACCAATTCAGCGTCTACAGCAACTTTCTAAAGCATACAGATAGCCAGGCCTGACCCCGCTCTCAGTCCCCTGCAACAGGACACGAGGTCGTGTGTTGAGGGGACAGTACAGTAGCTTTAGACAATGGAAATTTCCCCTCAAATTTGATAGTCTCCTTAAAGTTTGCACCTTCCTGATGTATCCTTAATCATGGGACTGTCTCGATTTTTATGTGCATTTTATTCTGGAGAACATTTCTAAAACTCAGAAGTAATGTAGATGCTCACAGCATACAGGTAATAAAGAATGGGGTGAGGGAGAAATCAACTCCTTCCAAGCCCTAATCGTGTACCCGACACTCTAGAGATCAACAGTTTCCTGTGATTACTTTCCAAATGCTGGTGAGTCACTGAGTACCTCCTACTTAGCCCTCTGCCCGGCTCTGCTTCTCTGGAAAATGAGCTCTCCCCCCTGCACCTGCCCACCCATCTCCGTCTCAGAGATGAGCCCATCATAAGCACACAGTCTCCCCTGTTAGCGTCAGTCGCCTCAGAGGGAAGGTTACTATGCCGCAGCTCTGAGCCGCCATAGTCAGTGATGAGCCAGAGTGGACTCTTTCTTTCTCTGTTTTATTGTTTCCCAGGTTAGCATAAGTTTTAAAGTTAAAACGAATTGGAAAACCCATCACATTTTTTTTTTCTTCTAACAGAATTTGATGCTAAGGAAACATTTGAAATCGCTCAGCACGCCGTGCCTTGTCCTTGTCCTAATCTGGGAAGCTATGTTAGAAACTCTGTTTGCAATCCCAGGGCTGGCCCACGAGCTGTTGACTCTTCAAGATGATATAATGTCTGTTTTTCTTCTGTTTTGTCCTTGTCCAGAAGCCATCCATAATTTCAGGGCAAACCAAAAGTGCACGCCACACTGAGCTGCCTGCACCTTCACGATGCATGCCTGCATGCACGGCCTCACACTCACGCAGAGCCTGTCCCTGATGCAAACACACACGGGACTGCTCATTACAAGTTTTCCACTGTGTCCAGGAACAGGCAGCGCCAAGGCCAACTGCAAGTATTAGTCAGTGTCTGGACACATTTCCTCAGGCCTTTTCTGGCAGCAATTGGAAGTTGATTTGTGGGGGAACATTCTTTCCAGCTTTAGGCTGAAGATGTTTTACAAGATACGTTTGTGGTGCTAGCTGTAACTGTTTCATGACGTTCTTATGTCAAATAGATGTGCTTAAGTAGGGCGGGGCTCCAACACGCTGACAGGGAAGTTGGGCTATTCATAGGGCACTGCAGGTTGCCTACACCTCACAGCATGGTGGAATGCAGGTTGCACAGTTTGAGCCTGGTGCTCTTGATGAGGCCTTTGCCCAACGGCCTGTAAGTGCGTTGTGTTACAGAAATGAAGAGTGGTTTCCATGCAAAGATCCTTCGTGTTTCAAAACACAATGCTGGTTTCTATGGTTGTTTTCTTTGTCAATTTACCATTAAACATATGGCTTTTTAACAAAGTTCAGTCACAAAATTGATATAGTTAACTATTTCTGGTGGATTTTAAAAAAAGATTTATTCATCTTAACTTTGTACATAAGTATTTTGCCTGTGTGTAGGTACACCACATGCAGCTGGTGCCCGTGGTGGCCAGAAGAGGGAGCCAGGTCCCTTAGAGCTAGAGTTACAGCTCTAGTTATGAGCCAGCTTGCAGGCCATTGGACTGAATCCAGGAGCCTCTGCAAGAACAGTCAATGCTCTTAACCTGTGAGCCTTTTTTTTTTTCTTTTGCTTTGAGGCAAAGTCTCATTGAGCTGTATAGGTTTGCCCAGGCTAGACTTAATACTCAGCAATCCTCCTGCTTCAGCCTCCTAAGTGTTGGGGTTATAGGAGTGCTATGTCTAGGAGATGCTATACATTGTCCTGACAGTGTTGCTGTCTCCTAGGGACCTTTGTGGGCACTACAGAGCTAGGGAAGCCAGTCAGATTTGGCAAATGGAAATGGAGTTTTACATCCAGTGCCTCGGAGTTTGTTGACTAAAGAGCCCAAGCGTTGGAGTCCTTGTTTCAAATCCCAGATCTACAGCCTTAACAGTGTGGCTTTGGATAAGTAGCTCAGTCTTTTTCAGAATCCAGTTTGGGGACCTAATTATGAAAATAGCATGAGTCGTGTAAAGGCCTTAACAATTGCCTGTTGTTATAAACAAGAATGATACAATAATTCTTACCGCGAAGAGCTACGATGGCGCTGTGCTCACTGACACACCCAATGGTCTCACTCTCGGTGCTCCCAGTCTGGGACTAAGCTTTCTTCAGGACGCTGGGAAGTTGCCATAGGTGGAGCTCTCCTAATACTGCGCTTTCTTCGCTCTCATCCCTTCTGTGGTTCAGACAGGTGAATGGTACTGACCTCGGCAGGGCCGTTCTGTAGCAGTGCTGGGCTAAAGAGTTTGCTAAGAAGGATGAAAAATTTAGGTGAGCTAAATTCATAGATTTAGCATTTTATAAACTAGTGTAAAAGTAAAAGTGATAGAAGCTAAATGTTAAAAAACAAGTGAGGATAAGTCAAAATTTTGGTTGTGGCTTTTAAAAGAGTTTAGAAAAAGTCCCCATGAGGATCCAGTATTGATAGTGTAGCCAGAGGCCTTGAACCAGACCAATGACTTACTGCAATGAACATGTGCAAGTAAAGGCTTATGCTGTGTGACATATTTTGTTTGTTTCTTCTTAAAATTATATATATATGTGTGTGTGTGTGTGTGTGTGTATATATATATATATATATTTTTTTTTTTTTTTTTTTTGCTTTTTTTTTTGTGGTAGCGGAGGGTGAATAGGAAGGGACGGGAAGATGAGTGGGACTGGGGTGCACGATGTGAAATCCAGAAAGAATCAATAAAAAGTTAAAAAAAAAAAAAAAGAGGTTAGAAGCACTGTAGAAGTTATCTGTGATTCAGGTTCAGACTTTTCCCTTTTTAACATGAGGCCCCTGGAAAGAAGAGCCCCTTTCCACAGTTACAGAAGCAGTTCTCATGGGCCGATTCTACTTCCCCCTGAAGAAGAAACTCTTAAGCCGGATGACCTCTCCTAGTGACAGAAACTAAAAAACAATGTTTAAATTCATGTCTAAGTTTGAGCCCGCCATGATATTTGGTCCATGGTATTGTTTAAACAGCTCCTTATACACAGGAGGAAGGACAAATGGATGGGTGAGGGGATGACTTGGTGATACCTCTTTTGTGTTTTGACTTCAGAGGTACCAGAAACTGTGCAGCCGGGAGCCACCACTCAGCCTGTGAGCTCACACTCTTTACCACACATTAAGCAGCAGCTGTGGAATGAAGAATGCTTCCACGGCCGGCTGAGCAGGGGGGCGGCAGAGAAACTGCTGGTGAAGGACGGGGACTTTTTGGTTCGAGAGAGCATAACATCTCCTGGCCAGTATGTACTGAGCGGACTGCAAGGTGGCCAGGCCAAACATCTTCTTTTGGTGGATCCTGAAGGCAAGGTATGACTGAGCTCTCATGTACTTCACATGTCGAAACCACAGACAGTATTCAGTAGAGGTCAAGGCTAAGTGTTGATGTTTTCTTAAACCATACAGCCAGAACTAGTGGTGTGGTTAGGACTGGAAGCCATCCTAGAGCATGGCACAGAGGACAGCCTCTTTTGCCCCTTCTCAGTTCAGGTCAGTAGGACAAACCTGTAGTCACAGTAGACTCCTACGGATGAATACGACCACAGCCAAATTACAGCAAAGCAGACTTAAATGACAGAAAGAATAGAGCATGATGTGTGTGTGGATGTGTGTGATAGTAAGAATTGCAGCTTTTTCAAGCATAAAAAAGGTTGGGAGAACATTAAAAAACAAACAAACTTTTGGTTAAGACATAAATGAAATAGGAAATGTACTATAATGGGCATCATGTAACTAATATTATACAAGTTTGTTTTGTTTTGTTGTGTTTTGAGCCAGAGTTTCTCTCTGTAGCCCTGGCTGTCTTGGGCTCTGTAGACCAGGCTGCCTTGAACTCACAGAGATCCAACTGCCTCTGCCTCCTGAGTGCTAGGATTCAAGGTGTGTGCTGCTGCCATCCCCACCCGACATAAAAGATTTCTATACGCAGCCAAATGCCAACAAACTGAATAAACTAGAAGAAATGGGCAGGTGTCCACACCTTTTATAGACAGAACTCCGCCCCTTTTAATGATGGAAACACTTAAAGACTAAGAAAGCAGGAAGAAATTAGTAGTAATAAAATTACAAAAATAGTAATAGAAAGAACACAGTAAATGCTACATAGGAAGAGTTTATAGCTGACAGTGAATTTTTTAATGCAAAATTAGTTCCATTTCTATACACAAATGAAAACTATTTAAAAGGAAATAAGAAAACAGTCACATTTATGATGGCACCAATGGAAAAAATAAAAAAAATACTTAAGAATAAACTCAACCAAGAAGAAATACTTATGCAGTGAGAACTATAAAATATCTATGAACGAAGCTAAAGAGGACACAATTAGTGAAAAGACTTCTCCTTTGTGGGCTAAAAGAGTGGGCATTATTAAAATGTCCACACCACCCAACGGAATCCACATCCATAATCAACATTTTCATAAAACTCCGGATGGCATTTTATAGACCCAGAAAATCCTAAAATTCACGGTCAACTAATACAAAAATCTGAATAACCAAAACATTTTTTTTGAAGACTAATAAAGCTGAAGACCCCCAAACACATTACAGATCAATGTTAATCAAAACAGTAGTGTTGACATAAAGTTAGAAGTCTAGACTGATGGAACAGTATGATAAGCCCAGGCAAAAGGTCACACGTGCCGTCAAGTGGTCTTCAAGATCACTAAGTCTTCTTTTTTTTTTTTTTGAATTTTATTTTTTTCTTATCAGTTACATTTTATTAACTCTGTATCCCAGCCGTGTCCCGATCCCTCATTCCCTCCCAGCACTAAGTCTTCTTAAAGCAAGCACTGGAGAAGAGATGCCCTCCAAATGCTGATGGGAAACAGGTACACGATGTGGAGGATGAAACTGGATTCTTACACCATTAGTAAAAGTGAGCTCAAATGGGTCAAAGACTTGATTGTAAGATGGAAAAGTACAACACTTCCAGGAGAAGGCGTAGGAGAGTACTTCCATAACAATGGTCTTATTGAACATTTGTTAGGTAAGATTGCCAGAACACAAGCCTCAAAAAGCAAACACAGAGAAGCGGGCCTGCATTAAGCTAAAAGCTCTTGCACTGCAAAGTTTATGGTCAGCCCACAGACTGAGGTAAACATTTGCAAACGATGAGTTTGATAGTTAATATTCAAAACACGTACGGAAATTGTGCAATTTAGAAAACAAAGCAAAACAAAACATTTTTTCCAAGACGAGTCCTTTCTCCAGAGAAGACGGCACATAGATGTGAAGAGATGTCTAACATTTCTAGTCAATAAGAAACGTGGACCAAAGCCGACGTGAGTTTTCACCTCAAATCTATTTAGCTGGTTATTATGCAAGACTAAAAAACAGCAAACAGTTTGAAAATTTCTGTGAAAAGTAGCAACCGCACTCTGGACAGTAGTCTAAAAGAACAGAAATCATCATCTTTAGGAAACTTGCACTTGTGTTCCCAGCAGTGATAGTCCAATGGCCAGGAAGTGGAAATAATTTCAGATTGTGCATGAGAAGAGAAAGAAGACATACAAAGGAATACTGTTCAGCCGTGTGAAAGACAAGCATGTCACATGCTGTCGTGTTCTCATGAATGTTGGGAGGATTTTGTTAAGCAAAACCCAGCCAATCCCTGGACAAATGTCACATGATTTGACTTAGCTGAGGTTTCTTAAGAAGCCAGAATCCTAAAAGGCTAAGTAGTATGGTGGCTGCCAATGTCTGGGACAATGGGGAGTCAGGGTTCTGAAAGTAGCATAGTTTCAGTTGGAGAAAGTTGGAGTTGACAGTATTGGGCTAGATACTTCAAGCCTCATGTAATGGATTTTTAAAAACCACACAGTCCTTTTATTTATTTTTTATTTTATTATTTTATTTTATTTATTTGAGACAGGGTTTCTCTGTGTAGCATTGACTGTCCTGGATTTGCTTTGTAGACCAGGCTGGCCTTGAACTCACCCCGGATCTTACACAATTCTTAAAAGCTTTTGTGGGTGGTGCTGTAAAAGCAAATGTCAGCAGGGCCTGACCAGTTTATAAGGAAGCAGAAGGGGTAGGTAGTAGAATCAACAGAGGCTGGTTTGTCTCTCTGTTGAACTGACAAAATAGTCACCACTCAGCTCTACCCAACTGCTGCCATGCAGGCTAGGGGCCCAGAAGGGCCAGACTTATTTTTCCAAAGAAGCCAACAAATAGAGTTTTATGTACACTCTCTTCATTTTTAGCTTAGACTGCCTTACAGATTCTGGTTTAATGACATCTGGTGGAAGGGTCCAAATGCTAACATGTGGTGTCTGCAGTAGGAAGGTTACCCTAACATCTCTCTGCAGGATTGCCTAGAGAAGGCACAGTGGAGGCTATGGGGCCGAGAGACAGCAACTGGGTGCCTCACGGTGGGAGGTGTGGAACCCTGGACCAGAATGTCAGCTGCAGAGACATGAGGGAGAGGAGACAGAATGAGTTGGAATTAAGAATGAAGGCTTGGTCAGCTAACCTGGACAGGAAGAGAGAAAAACTTCATTAAGATCGGAAGACATTAGAGGATACGCTAAAGCCACGGCCGCCTTTTCTTTGTCTTGTGTGCTTACAAAACTGAGGACGCTTTTTTATAGATCTAGTATAAAAATCGAAGTCAGGAAATTCAATTATAGGTATCATTACCTAATTTATAGTCCATATTCAAATTCTGCCAGTTATGCTGAAGCCAATATGCAGGCAGAGCTCAGAATCCCCTGCAAGCCGGTAGCACAATTATCAGGTAGGTGCTTGCTGGCTGCAGGCCTTCTCTCTCTTGGAGGTTGCACTGTCCTCCACACAGGAGGCGACCAAGCCAGTGGAGCCCAATAGACAGTAAAGCATGCAGAGGATAGGTGCATGCTAATGCTAGGAGGAAATTCTACAAGTTTATTTCCTTCAGCAGGCAGATAGTGAATAGTATGCAACGGACATGTATGCATCAGCTGCTGTTTATGAAGCTTGCTGGAAGGCGGCATGAATGCCTGAGAGGGAGGAGGAGGAGACAGGCTTTGTGTTGAGGCTCTCGGGAGAGGTGGGCTTTCTCCAAGGGGCCTGCCTTAGGCAGAGATGAGGTAATTTGGAAGATAACTGCCATCCCAGGACGGCGCCCGCACACGAATTAGCTAGATAGTTATAGAAGTGCTGATGTGATAGACACCATCAAGCAAAAGCCTTGAAGAGAAGTGGATTGCAGATCTGGACTGAATGACGAGTGCCTGCCATTTCCTGAGCTTGTAGGAATGCTACTGTAAAAGGGCACTGGGAAATGATAAAATTATGTATTAAGGAAGATAGAACTGAAAATCACCTTTCCTTCACTCAGCAAAAGATCTACTTTAGGGATGCTCTCCCACCATTGTTGACCCCTTTCAGAAGTGCTAATATTCAGCCTAAGTATATTTGTGCTTCCTTTTCCAGGTGAGAACCAAGGACCACGTATTTGATAATGTGGGCCACCTTATCAAATACCACATGGATAACAGTTTGCCAATCATCTCTTCTGGAAGTGAAGTAAGCCTTAAACAACCAGTAAGAAAAGATAACACAGGACTTTTGCATTCCAAGAAATGACAACTCCGGACACTGTGGCAGTACTATCAGAAGAATATCCTTCCCATGTCAGGAACAGTGACAATTCCAACCTTTTCTCCAGATTAAATAAAAGAACACAAACTGTGAAACATGTCTTTCTTAGGACCCATGGACCACAGCTTTTATTAAACAGAGGACTAATAAAATATCTTCTGAATATGAAAACCGGAGCAGAAGAACTTTGGTCCATTTGAAAAGGAGTATTCCATACGCACGGGAGTCACTTTTTAAAGGTCACATTGCATCGATTAAAAACTAAAAGCACAACTACAATTTCATATGCTAAAGACAATTTGAACTGCTCAGGCAGTGGTATGTGCCTTCAACTTCATCATCTGGGGACATTTTCATATGGGGGAGATTAATTCCAAGTGTCTTTGTGTTCTATAGCTACAGAACCAGTTGCCAAAACAGTTTTTCCTTGCTCAAAAAAGCTAGAAGCAGCAACTTGACCGGCAGTTTGACTTTATTACAGTTTCTGTTTAGCAGCACTTTTTGCTGCCCTGTTAAATATGAGACTGACATCAAATTCAGACCATGTCCAGGCTTGTGGAACGAAAGCAAAAGCAACCGATGGTTTCATCAGTCTGTCTCATCTATTGATTAAAAGGTTGGGGCCCAAGTTTACTGTCCAGCACTCCTCAGTCTTTGCTGTCGGAACTGTTCATATGCAGCATTGGACAAGCACGTGAGGCCAAATCTCTTGGTTATTCCTGGTTTTGAGTATATGGATATAAAAGATGGGGTTCTTCATGTGCAGTCCACACTAGTTCCATTCCTATTGAGTGTCAGAAGGTAATTTAAAGTATAAGAAACTTTCCTTTTGATTGGCTTCCACTGAATCCTGGTGTCACCTCAATATGTGCCCTATCACCCTCTTTCTATGGGTTGAAGGGCTTGGAAAGGCCTGTTATACACCACGTTAAACCAGGGGTGAAATTAAGAATTCTTGGAGAAGCTCTAGGTTTGAACTAATCATCACTGTGACTCTTGACAGGTTGCTAACTAAACCTGTCTGGACCCCAGTTTTCTTGTTTATAAGATAAAGGAGCACAGAGGTGCATTTAGAGATCTGTTGTCATCCTAACACTGCAGTTTTTCCTCCGTGAGAAGTTAATACTGATAAGCAGCCTGTGCAGTTAGGGGAATACATTTAGGACTTCCCCTTTCTTCTGTGTTTATACTCTCTATACAAAGGGTTTAACCAAATCAGCACCTACATAGTTTGAACCCAAGTGTTTCAGAATAAAGCAGGTGATTTTGGTTCAAGTGGATCTGCTTGATTTTAATAATAACAGAAATGCTTCAGTCTTGCTTTTACATATAAAAATATACCATCACTGGAGAGAGAGAGAGGGAGAGAGAGAGAAAGGCTATGAATCCTGAGTTTGCTGGATAGTTATCTCAATACCACTTCATGTTGGCTAAGTAGACACAACCTAACCTTTATGATCATGATATATTTGGTAAGTTTCAAGTACAATATGGGGTAGTTGATTTTGGGTAGAAATCATCAGTCCATTATTGAAGTCTTGCATTTTTAGGTAACAGCTCATCCTTTTATTTCTTCAGCCACTGGCTTCTTGGGTAGGTTTGTTTTCTTTCCATGGCTAGAAAATAATGTATATTCCACTGACCCCGCCCACATATCTTAGATCGTAATCATTTTTCTTCATACAGCGATCAGCATAATGATAGGAACGTGTAGGCAGGCTGCACCAGAGAGGCAGGGCAGATAGCGCAGGCACTGATGGGGTGGGCAGCACGTGTGTAGGTGTGTAGTCAGCACTGGACGGAAGTGGTGTTGCAGCTAGCGAAGCAAACACTGCACTTTCAGAGACTGTGGACGCCGTTCGCACACCCCTAGAAGATGCAAGAAATGTCTGCATGCTGTTTTAATCTTCTACTCTCAACCTCTATTTTAAAATGGTGGTCCATTTGCCCACAAATATCTGTAAATGACTTTTCTAAACAAATAAACGATTATTGCTTTGTGACAACTGATAATGCCTGGTATTTGGGACTTGGAAATTTTAACATGTGTAGTGGATCAGTGTCTTGGCAGGAAACAGGTGGCTCACTCAAAGTGGGTAATTTGAGGAGATTAATAAAGGATATTTGAGGTATGGGCCAAGTACAGAGAAACCATACGTAGAACACAGTGCTCTCGGGTCCAGTAAAAGGGAGAAGGTGAGAGCAGGTATTGATTCTGGAGGAGAGCTGTATGGCTGCACACAGGAGCCGTCAGTACTGAGGCCACAACTGATCCTGGTGATGCAAAAGAGAGGATTTCTACTCCAGTCTCTGATGTGCTGTGATTCTTCACCAACTGAGATAACTTGAACGTAGAGTGATGGAGCTTTTTTGGTGTGTCTTGAAGGTCGCTTCCCAGGGCACAGCCGAGTGATACCAGGGAAAGCCTCCTCTTGGGGCTCTTGGTCCTCTTAGTAAAGTAATTTAAGAGTGGACTCAAACAGAAGCTTGAAGAAAAGCCTCAGGGTAGGCAAGTTGTGAATCTCTGTAGCTGCCTAGAGGAGGAGAAAAAGCCATGCTGTTAAGCTAGAGTACAGGCCAACAAGCAGCCAGATGGTGGCGAAGGGGAGCTTTAGACAAAGAGTGAAAAAGCTCAAAGCCCCAGAGAAAACACTTGGGCTTTGGCCGGCATCCAAAAGCAAAAGCTGAGCAGAAAAAGGAAAGTTACTCCTGTTTGAGTCAGGACTCACAAAGGCAGGGAGACTCAACAGAACTTTGTAGCCAGTCTTTGCTACTTTGTGGGTTCTTTTTTTCCCCACCCCTACTGGTTTCACCCTAACACTCTATAGGGGAGAAAGGAATTAGGAAATCCCTGAGTCTATTTCTTTCCTTTTGTTTCTTCTTTGACCAAGGCTACTAGCAAACCACAACCAACCTCCCTGAATGACCAACAACCACTGACTCCCCCCCCCCCCCCCCCGCTTTGAATTTATGTAGCCTCTGAAAAGTTCCCAGAATTCCAGATGACACACAATCACAGAAATTCTCTGCACCTGCAAAACCGTGCCTCTGCTAGGGAGGTAAATCAGAGTCAGCTGCTGCAGACAGAGGAGCCCCACATCCCTACACCATTCTTATACTATTTCTATGTTTTTGAAAGAAACCAAGATTCCAGAATTCTTAAAGATGTCACCGCAGAACTTCATGGCAGATAAATTCTGGAAGGAAAAGTATTATCTCAACAAAGAGCAAATTACTCCCTTTATTCCCCTGACCATTCTTGGAGCGTGTGCCCGAGCAAGGGACACCAGACTTTTGGGTAATGAAGCTTGCCCGAGGCTCATTCTCATTAGCAGATACCTCAGCTCATCTTCAACAAATGCTTTTCATTAATGTTTTCTGGGCCCAAATCATTAATTCACTAACAAGTTAACACAGCTGTTTTGAGTGTGTAGCACAGGCCATGAACCATGATGATAAATGCTCAATACCCCAAGACGTTCATATTGTTCTATGGGTGAAGAAGACATACAGTAGCAAAACAGACACCCAGCTTTTGTGGCAGGTGCTCACACTGCGTTCAGCGGTAGCAAAATCCAGTTCTGCTAAGTGAAGTGGTGTGTGTTCGGAGGGCTCAGCACGGGTGGAGTTGGAGCAATGGAAGCGAAAAACCAGCCCAGGTGATCCTGGAACTATTGTTTGTTCCGCCTCGTGCTTTCATTGTTTCTCTGGCTCAAGCTCTCCTTCTGCACCAGAACCCTCCCTCGGCAGCTGAGCGTCCGTGTAGGCGTTACAAGGACGGGATGGGCAGGTGGCTGAGCAAAGTTAGCCAGATATTGTACTCCGCATGGTACGCATGGGAAAGGTTGAAAAGCACGTGGGAACCTATGCCACCAAGTTCTCGGTGTTCACTGGAACCCTTCCTACTGAAGAAGCGGGAGACTGTAATTGTCCCAAAACCCAGGCGCTACATACACCCTCCACAAACCAATTAATTAGACAGGCAAATGAAACGCGGAAAGCGGAAGTGAGATTTAGCCGAAGTGGTTGTGAACTCCCAGTTCGAGGACACGATGGGACTTCACGACACGCTAACGTCCGAGAACATCCACGGAAATTAAAGTTCGGAGCGAAGAGGAACCTGGGAGCAGGGGCAATCTCATCAGTAAACAAGAAGACGCCAAATTAACCCGGTCACCGCTGGGAGCGCAAGCGCTCCTCCGTTTCCAGGCAACCGTAAAAACCCTCCGGGAGGCTTCTGTGATTGGCTCACGACCGCCCCAATGGGGCTCCGAGGAGCTTCCCGCCGCCGCTGGCGCCCTCTTCAAACAGCCGCGCTGCAACCACCGCGGGCGACCTCTCAACCGACCTTGCGGGAGGCGGGTCTTCCGCCGCGTAGCTCCGCCCAGCGGGCCGGCCCCCCGAGCCGAGGCGCCTATTGGAGGAGGCGGCCGCGCGTTGAGTGGCGGGGGGTTCGCGCGTTAGGGTGCGCCGGGACGGTGCCCGCGGGCTGGAGGTCGGGGTAGCGGGTTGCTGGAGGGACCCTTCGGTGACTGCAGTCTCCCGGCCGGGCCGGCTGCCGCGGGATCGGGAGCCGCCTTCGAGTCTCCTGCACCGGGGCTGCGGCGCGCGCTGGCTCCCTGCTCGGCCCTCGGCCCTGGCGCTGCACGGGCAGACCTGTGAGCTCCCGGGGTTCCCGGACGCCGGGCCCAGCTCTTCGGTAAGGGCTCTAGGGTGAGTACACTCAACTAAAGGAGCTTCCCGTATTTAAGGGTTGCTGTCCCCTGCCCACCTAGGTTTGTCCAAGCTGCTGTTGGCACCACCGATCGCAAGAGGTGGTGTCTATGTCGTTCGTGTCTATGTCTGCTTTGCCCCCCCCGCTCTCCGTGCTTCTCTGTGCGTTTTTGTTTGTTTTTTAGTCAGAACACCGCCTGGAAAGTGTCTAAAACAACCTGTTGCGTTCTGGTTGTTCATTCTGTAAGAGAAGTTAGCATGTAAGCTAGTGGGTGCACTTTCCCAACTCCCAGGGCATTTACATTTAGCCCATCTTGCAGTTAGGAATTTTAGTGTGGCTCAAACTCAATCTCACTTTATAGTTTCACAGTACGAGATCCCGATGTAAATAAAGGCTGAAGTTTGAAGCCACAAGCAAAAGATAATAAGACTGCACTCCGGAAGTGCGCAGAATGGACCTTTGCTGGAACAGGCACCTAGAGGAGGGCGGCGTCCTCATCCCGGAGTTGTAAGGTTTCCCACTGGCAGTCACGGCCACTGCTTTCTCACACCTACGCTGCCTTTACCCTGTTTCATTACTAAAGAAATGGAAGCAGTTTAAGATTGCACAGCTGCCTGAGTCCAGAATTTCAAAAGAGGACCTTCAGTGCTTCATTGCTTACAGCCATATTACGTCCTTCAAGGTCTATCCGAAGATCCTTTCTACTGTGTCTGGAGAGATGGTTCAGCGGTTAAGAGCTTGTCGCTGCCCTTGCAAGGGGATGCGGATTCATTTCTCAGCACCCCACATTGCATAGGCTTACAACCTGCGACTCCAGCTCCAAGGGTCCTAAAAGCCTGTGTCCCAGTGGCTGTATTTACTCATAATTAAGTAATGAAGCTGATGATGATATCGATCTTTCCGCAGAAGAAAATATACAGTAAAGTTTGGTCACAAAAGCGAGGTTCTGGAGGTTTTTATCCCTTTGTGTGTGTTGGGGGGAGGGGTGGCCGCAGCATCAGCAAACTCCCAGGGACTCTACCGAAAAGTGTTGTCAGACAATATTGCTGTTGATTGCCAGTATTGTTACTGATTGTTTTTCAAGATGATTTATCCGCTCGTATTTCACCAAAAGTTTATGAAACCACGAAAAACCATAGTGTTAAGTGTGGCTGTCTTTAATGTAGTAGTTAAAGGTGGCACCTTGTTCCTTCAGCTATACTTAACCTTCTTTTGTGTGTGTAGCTGTGCTCTATAAGGTGTGTGTGTGTGTGTGTGTGTGTGTGTGTGTGTGTGGAGTGAATATGGCTCTACTGGTGTCAGGCTATGCGTAGATGTCAGAGGACAGCCTCAGTTTCCACCTCATTTGAGACAGCGTGTCTGTTGCTGTTCCAGTGTTTACTCCATGACTTTCCGGACAGCCCCTCATCTGTGCCTCCCACCTTGGAGAAGCTTTAATTTCAGATGCCTATGTTCTGTGTCTTGCTTTCATGTGGGTTCTGAAGATTTGAACTCAAGGTCTTCACACTCGCGTGGCAAGAACTTTGATGCACTGAGCCATCTCCCGAGCCTGAGCTCCGACTCTAATAATTTTAATGAGCATTTATATTTCTTCCTAAAGTTAATGCTATTTTTTTCCATCTTAAGGTGTCATTTTCTTGGAAAATTTGTTTATTGATACTTTTTATTAAGTGATTTGTAAGTAGTTTTACACGTTTTGTAACTTTATTCTTGTCTTTGTTAATGTATTCAGTGATAGAAGCTAATTTAACTATAACTGATGTCTTGTTTTATAGAGTTTAAAAAATGAGCCGGGTGTGGTGCCCATACTGTAATTCCCACACTTAGGGAGGCAGAGGCAGGTGGATCTCATTGAGCTGGAGGCCAGCCTAGTCTACAAAGTGAGTCCGGGGCAGCCAAGGCTACACAGAGAAGCCCTGTCTCGGAAAAAAAATTTTTTTTTTACCTTATGTGCATTTTTTACCTTATGAGTCTTTTGCCTGTGCACCTCTTGTGTACCTGGTGCCTGTGGAGGACAGAAATCGGCCTCCTATTGCCTGGAACTGAAAAAGTTAAGGTTGTGAGCTGCCCTATAGATACTGGGGCTTGAACCTGGGTCCTCTGCAGATGCTTTTGACTATTGAGCCAGCTCTCCAGTCTCTGGAAGGATCGATCTTTCTTCCTGGAGGATGGAGGCCTCTGGGTCAACTTTGACCCACATCTTTAGGTTAAAGTGTATTTCTGTTTTCATCATCTGAGACTCTGTGTACTCAGTTGGAGCAATGAACTGAATCCAGAGATGTGAGAGTAGTGTTTTCGCCTCACCATGCCAGCCATAGGTTGTCATATTCTCATCTTTATCTGATGATCTGTACGTGAGAATTCCAGCAGGCACTGAGTGAGACAACGCTTCCATGTTCCGGGGAGGGTGTGCCTGTGCGTTTTGTGCCCTGTCTGGTTAAAAGCACCCATGCTGTGTTCACATTTTAATAGCTATAAAACAGTCTGTATTTTAAAAGTAACGTTTCATAATTGAATTGGTTTCTTAGTGTCAAATGGGATTACATCATACAGGGGTTATCTTAGATCTGATAAAGGGTGTGTGTGTGTGTGTGTGTGTGTGTGTGTGTGTACAGGGTTAACAGTTACAAAGTTTGTAATGTAGTTTACAACTTAACAAAAGGGAGTTATTTTCCTTATGGCCAAATGCATTTGTGTTGCTGTGTCCTGATGCTTCCTGTATGACTCACTTTAATGGCATTTTATAGCCTGGAAGTTGTAGGGAATGAGTTGTACCTCAGACCACACACAGAAGCACATTTCCCAGGTGTGAGGAGCCTGAATCGAGTCAAGTGTTAGCTAGGCCACTGCTAGCACGGACTCACCTTTTTTTCTTTTGGTCAGAATCATTTAATAATCTGGAATTTGGGGACTTTAGGTAGAGTATCAGGGTCTCCGTGTATAGTTTAAACAACCAGAAGCCTATCCAATGTTAGTGGCGGCTTCCGTGGGAGCTTTTAGACTCAGAGCAGCATGGTGGCATAGTCCTAACCTGCTCCTCTGCCCTGTGGTATATGCCGGCCCCTGACTGCTGAAGAGGGAGTCATGAAACCCTAACCATGTTGGTCTCTCTAGTTTGTTAGTGTTTTAAGTTTTTGTTTACAAACATCTTAATGCTCTAAATACCTTTCAGTCCCATGGAAAACCTGGTCGGTCACTGTTTTGTTGACTTTTTGCATTTTTTCTTTGTCGTGACTTGCTGTCATATGGCTGTTTGTTTGTTTGTTTGTTTGTTTTAGTGAGGCCCAATTCTCCCCAAGAGGACCATGTCATTGGAGTTTGGCAGTGTAGCACTGCAGACAGAAAATGAAGAAGAGTTTGACAAAGAAGACTATGAAAGGGAAAAAGAGGTGAGTTACTTGAAAAAAGCTCCAGAGCCCAGTGTTCAACACCTGATTATAATTATGCCATCTTGTGTCATTTTGAAGGGATTTATAATTCATAATTCAACAAGACAGAACTTACTGTTTGACTTCTAAAAAGATAGAGGAGTTGGGGGCTGGAAAGATGAATACACGGGTCCTGGGCATCCGTCTTCCCAGCTCCCATCACTCCTATCATTCTGCAGTTGCATATAGATATTGAAGTTAGCCTTGTTTTCTCAGTGTATGCAGAGAGTATCACGTGTCTCCTCATGCTGGAGGTTAAGCAATTGTCTCTAATCAGTCACTCCCTGGAGGGTGTCTAGGGCATTACCAGAGCTTATGGGCGCCCAGGACATCTGCTGTTGCTGCTGTTCCCACCACCTGGGCAGAGTACATCTGGCAACTCAGATTTCCTGTGGGATGTCTGATGGCAGGTCTGCCGTGTGGAACCCGACACCGTGAGAGGGTACCACGATTTACCATGATTCATGGTTGGCTGTGTTTTTATAAAGAAGCTTTTCAGTTGTGGTGTGTGTGCATATAAACCTGACACCCTTGTAAGGGTGTAAGGCCTGCTGTTAATCCTGGAGTCATGCTTTCCCTTTTCCTCAAGTGAAATGATGAACACGATGCATGGACAATTTAAGAAACTCATTAAGAGGCATAAGAAACCTCTGCGTACAGTCACTCACTGGCTTCAGAGCAGCTTGGGTGGCATCTTCGGTTTCAGTCCGTGTGCTATTGACGTGACTCCCCTGACTCAGTTGCAGCAGCTACTCACAGGCCTTCCTCACGACATGCTGGATGATGACCTCTCCTCTCCTGAGCGCCTTGACTCTGACTGCAGTACGGACGGCATAGCGGGAGAGTAAGTACCTGCGATCACTTCCTCTTGTTCATGACCGGACTTCATCAAACTTCCTTGATTCTCTGCTGGTAATCAGATAAACTTAAGCTTTAGACTGATTTCTAAAACTTTTGGGTTCAGGCTGAGGGGAAAAACAAATCCGAGAATCTTAGGCTTCTTTGTGTTATTTCTGGCTAAATATGATAAAGTGTAGCTCTAAAGTATTGATTTCTCTCAAGATTTCATCCTTCTGAGCAACTGGACAGGAAGTGGATTGAGCGTGACATACTGCCCAAATCTCACAGTGGGAATGTAAGTGCCTGTTGTGCCACAGCGCTGATGCGGGTTGGCCAGAGGTGAGTGCCTTTGTTTTACTCTTGTTGACTAATATGGCTGTCCTGGACTTCTATTTTGGAGCACAGTGTGGCAATGGCTGGGAAGAAAATCCAAGTAGAACTGAAGAGCAGCATCTCGGGTACCAACCTGGAGAAGGCGGGGATGAGGGCGGAAGTGGCTACAGCCCTCCAAGCAAACGTGAGCAGACAGAGCTGTACCACCTCCCTGAAGACTTTAGGCCGTACACCGGTGGTCAGAAGCAAGAATTTCACAAGCAGGCAGCCGGTGTCATTACGTTTTCGGATCCTCAGAGGGACAGTTGTCAGGTACTGTAAGAATCTGATTTTGAAGAATTTGTGTGTGTGTGTACATGTACATGCCTGGTGTTTGTGTGTTTAAGGAAGTGCATGAATGCAGTGGTAAAACATTGTAACAACAGTTTCTCTGACTCTACTCACTCAGGTTCATGATAAAATAGTCTGTTTTCTGTTTATAATTTAATGGCATTGTGATGCTAAACCTGATGTTTAAAACGGAAGCTTTTTGGACGTAGTTATTTAAACATTAAATGTTAAGTCTGTCAGGGAGCAGCTCCTCATTTACCATTGCTTCTGGATTTTGGCTTTTGTAGGATGCAGGCCCACATAACTGAGAAGCATGCAGTTTTGTTTTTTTTTTTTTTTTTAAGGTTTATTTATTATATTTACAGTGTCCTGCTGGCACGTACACCTGCATGCCAGAAGAGGGCACCAGATCTCATTATAGATGGTTGTGAGCCACCATGTGGTTGCTGGGAATTGAACTCAGGACCTTTGGAAGAACTGCCAGTGTTCTTAACCTCTGAGCCATCTCCCTAGCCCCCTAGGTTTTATTTTTGAAATTGATTCCATTGTATGCTCAAAAGGACTATGAAGTAATTAATAGTGTTTAGTTCAGTGAGTACTATTTTTGAGAGAAAATGTCTGTGAGAAGTTGGTCATGATTTGGGGATTGTGGGTCAGTTGGTAGAATGCTCGCTCAGCACACATGTGGCTCTGGGTTCCATCCCCATTATTGCATAAACCAGGTGTGGTGATGCACATCTGTAATTCCAGCACTCAGAATGTAGAGGGAGGTTTCTAGCAAGGTAATTTTGGAAGGAAAAAAACCAAATTTTAATTGTCAATTTTATTTGTCATCCCTTACTAGCAATTTGGCTCATTACAAAGACCCAACTGTCAAGCTCTGGCGCCATATAAAGCTATATATAAACCTTACCACTCTTCTGTGCAGAGCAGTAACTCACCAGCCCAGGAGGTAGTAGGAAGTGACATGTTTGAAGGCCTGCAGCAGCAATTTTTAGGAGCTAATGAAAGTAGGTGTTCTACTTATATTTCCTCTATTTGACTGTTTTTGTTGTTTTGTGTTGAGCTTAGGGCCTTCTGTGTTGCTCAGGCTGGCCTCACACTCATGGCAATCCTTCTGCTCCATCCTCCCAACTATGAGAAGTAGAGGTGTCTGTTACTGCACCCAGCTATTTTATTTTTTGTTAACATAATTAGGGAATTTTGAACGCTTAAAAAGTAGTTTTGTACACATTCAAGAATTCATATTTTAAAAGTAACTTTCAAAGAGCCCCTGTTTCCTTATTTGGAAGGTAGATACTGAGTTATTTATAAGCAAATTAATGGGCAGTTGAGCGTTTATTTTGAAGTAGTATATTGAGCTAGGGAGTGGTGGTTCACCTGTACTCTAGCTGTTAGGAGGGGCGGCGGGAAGATGTCCGTCAGTTAGGGCCAGCCTGAGTACGCGGTGACAGCACTCAAGGTCAGCCTGAGTACACATGAGAACGTTCCAGGCCAGCTGGAATTGCTGGTGAGACCCCATGCCCTGTCTCAGAAAAGCCAAGGGCGGCGCAGTGGTGGAGGGCATGTGTGGCATTTGGCAGGCCCTTGTTTTCATTGCTGGCACCTCACAAGAAAAAAATGTTGGTGGGGATGAAGATAAAATAAAACTTCTGTGAATCATAACTGCTTTGGGATTCCATGTGCTGTGCTTCCTAATGTCGAAACATATGAAACTAAAATGACAGAGGAAAGCGCCCACTGTGTATTTCAGCCGCTCTGAGCTTAGTGGGTTTGTTTGCTTGCTTGCTTGTTTTTTGTCTGCTTTGGAACATGAATATACTTACCCCCCAATCTTAGATTTCTCACTCTGAAGACATGCAATTAACAAATCAGCTATGAATTTCTTAATTTTACTTTTACCTTTTATATTTTTTAGTGTGATGATTATGCAAACGTGCTATTGTATTCAGAACTGATGCTGATCTCGGGTTTGGTTATGTGTTACTTGCCCCCGTTTTAGTCAGTTACTGTTCTGTTGCTGTGAAGAGACATCGTGACCAAGGCAGCTCCTTATAAAAGAAAGCGCTTAATTTGGGCTTGCTTAGAGTTTCAGAGTTTAGTCCATTATCATCATGGCGGGGAGCATGGCAGCATGTGAGAGCCACATCATGGTCTGAAGGCTCAGAGAGAGGAGGAGAGAGAGAGAGAGAGACTGGATTTGGCATGGGCTTTTGAATCCTCCAAGCCTATCCCCAGTGATACACCTCCTCCAAAAAAAAAAAAAAAAAAACACAAAAAAAAACAAACGCCATAGCTCCTAATCTTTTTAATCCTTTCAGTTAGTGCCCCTCCCTGGAGACTAAGCTTTCAAATATAGGCGTCTATAGGGCTGTTCTTATTCAAACCACCGCATCCTGCAGCCTTTGTCTTTGATGTAGAGTATGTGTAAATATGACCACAAGGAAAACATTTAAAGTCTGTAGATGATTTTGAGATGAAATGCTAGTTAAAAAAAATTTTTAAAAACCCAAACAAAAAAGCTGTACATTGATTGTCCTGAGTGTTTTCACAGATGGAAGCTCTTATCATCATGCTCCTGGTGAATTAAATTAACTTTGAATTCTTTTGTGTATTGAAGAGCCAGTGTGACTCTAGAGTAACTGGAGAAGCTGTCCTAAATATAGGACACCTGAGCTAGGCCAGGCAGAGCAGGAGACTGCTCTGTCTGGAGATAGAGTGTTGCTTTAGGGTTGTTTGGGCCACAGGATAGCTGCAGAGAGTCCCAGAGCTCATTTGCCTTGAAGGCATCAACAGCAAGTGTAGGAGAGGCTTCTCCTTAAGGGAAGTGCAGTGAGGAAGTAGAATAAGAATGTGGCCAGGTGATCTGGGGTGGAGTGACATCATCATCACAGTCCCTCCCCAATCTGCCCCTTCAGTTCCCAGGAAGTGACATTGCTTTGTCTTTCCTTACTATTCCTAAAAATCTACATTTTATCAAGCTAATTCATTTCTAAGGTGATTGATAATTCATCTTTTTAAAGTTGACATTTAGAAGCTAATTGAATAGCTTGATTGTAGCGCCAAATTTCTCAGCAGCAATAGTTAAAGAGTTCGCTCAAGGCCACACAACCTCAGGAAGAGAAATCTGTGCGTTCTCCTTCATATGGGAACTTAGGAATGTATGTAATATAAGCCATATATGCAAATAAATGCACATGTGGGCACAGTAAAACACGAAGAAGGAGAACAAGAAAGGCTAAATGTTAGAGGAAAAGGAAAGACTTTTGGAAATGAATATGGGTTGTGATAAAGGGCATGAACTAATCGCTTATCTATTCCTAATTCTGCCTTGGATTTTTTGTTTTTGATGGTGGATAAGTGCACAAAATATATTTGATAGTGAAATGTAAAATCCAATGGGCAGTTCTGCAGTTTCTGTTTTGAATGACTACTCTTAACCATTTAGAAGTTTATTGAAGTTTAAAGACTTTGGGTCTGGTTAATTTTGGTGTGTAATTTTTTATTTGCAATTTTTTTTATAATAAAGTTTAAAATAAAAAGTGAATTTGAGGAGATGAGGCTTAGAGATAGTTTATTTTTGTTCCCTTCTGTAAGGCCAGAGAGATGCTTTCAATCTTCAGATTTATTATTATTATTTAAAAAATTTTTAAAGGTAGGGATTTCAATATATAGCCTTGGTTTGGATCTTGCTATGTAGACTAGGATGGCCTTGAACTCAGAGAAACCTGCCTGCCTTTGCCTGAGTGCTGGGAGTAAAGGCGTGTACCACCATGCCTGGCCTTAGGTTTTATTTATTTATTTTTTGATTTAGAAAAGAGTGCAGATTGCTTTGTTAATAAGTACTTAAATTTTTCTATATGTATTTATTGATGTAAGCTTACAGAAGCACCAGCCAAATGAAGAATGTCACTGCAGAGCTGAAGTGTTATTCTTCTTATACCTGCCATTTTCCTTATTCCTCTGATCTGGGTGTTCTCTACAGTGACTTTGTTTCTGAAGAAGGCATCAGAGTTCATTCCCCTCTCTCTTAGCTAGTTAACATAGCCGTCATGTGCCGATATAAACATGAAACAACACCCGCCCGTCTGCTACAGAGAATGTATTGACAAGGCTGTCCATCAGTGTTGTTTTCAGACAGTGTCACAGCACCTCCTGCGCTTGATTGCCTTTTGCTTGGCGGCAGCACGTTGCTCTGTTGTGGCTGCACGCTAGTTAGTTGTCCACATGTAACTCAGAGACTTCCTGCCAGGAGGCGACCCATGGTAAAGCGTGTGGTATGTCCTTCAGCTGTCCGCTCACAGAAATGGAACCAAAGCTTTACAAACTGTGTCCTCACTACACGATGCTCTCTGATACATTCTGGATAAGATGTCTTCATGGTCGAAAAGATGCAGGCCGCAGTCTACTGAATTGGTTTCATGATAGTCTACCAAGTTGTATAAAAAGCTTGAAATACACTACCCTAGCTTGTCGCAGATTTTAGTGTGTGTTTATCTAATAAATTGTCTCTAATTCCAAAGCAGACTCTGCAGAAAATATACATATTATTCAACTCCAGGTTCTTAACAAAGCAAGGGAGAGGCAACTGGACAGCTTAGTTGCCAAGCTGAACGAAAGTGAACGCCAGATTCGGTATCTGAACCACCAGCTGTTAATAGTACAAGGTGAGGTGGCTGATGGCCTGGAACCCCCTCCCCCACGAGCTGGGCAGTTGGTATCTAATAAGTTCATTTTAATCTCCTTTAGCTTCTTGTGCTTTTCATTTCCAATACCCTCGTTTGACCGGGGCAGAGGGCTCACCTGAGTCAGCAGATCCCAAGCCCAGGACTTCTGTGACTAGTGTTTGCAGGCTGTTTTCTTTTCTCCTTTCCTTTCATTTTGTTTCCCTCCTCCTCCCAGGTGTTGGAGTCAGTTGGAGCGTGTGGGCATTGTTTAACTTTGCTGACAGCTTTCCACCCTAACAGCTCCTGACTTTTACATCATTATCTTGATGATATATATATACACACATAGATACACAAGTATATATGTATATATGTATAATAACTTGATATAGTGATATAGGACACATGTTTAGTTTATAATGCAGTAGAAGTTAGGGACCCTCATTGCCATTTCTGGTATAACCATTTGGAGGAAACAGATCAGGTCCTGACTGCTTATTCTTTTGGGCTCTAGCTGTAGTCAATATTTCGTTGTTTATTTGTAGAACAACTTTATGACAATTCTAGCTCGTTTCAAATTTAGTTGTTGGTGAAGCAAAAGCTCTCTCTGTAATGTTCACATAGTCTTTTTGGAGAGGGCAACTTGTGAAATGTTTGTGAAGTATTTGGGAAAGACCAAAGACTGGGGAATTTAAGAATTCCTTCCAGGTGTGTGAAGGGGTGAGGGCCTCACTTCGTGGCCCCGTGATCTTGCCTCATCCTTTGGAGTACTGGAATCACTTATGTGTACAGCTATGGCACCTTTTGGATTGGCACGAGCTTTATCTGTGGAGCTTCCAAAGTGAACAGATGCCAGAAGTATTGGCATTTTCCTTTGCTGGGAAGGGGTTCAGTAAGGATTTACAGGCCGTGGTTCTGGTTCTTTAAATTATTTTGCCATCAAATATTTTTAAAATAATTTTTGGGTTATTTTTCCCTAAAGCAACTAAAACTCATTTATCTGAATTGAATTTCATTCAGATATAGATCTCATAGAGCTTGTGACATTATTTATGTAAATATCTTTCCTGCTCCAGATGAAAAGGATGGTTTGACACTCAGCCTTCTGGAATCCCAGAAACTTTTTCAGAATGGAAAGGAAAGGGAGATCCAGCTTGAAGCACAGATAAAAACACTGGAGACCCAGATACAAGCGTTCAAAGTCAGTGAAGAGAAGGTAAACTTCATCGATATTCATCAAAACTTTGGTGTGGTGCTAGAGCGCTGGTTCTGCAGGTAAGGGCACTGGCTGCTCTTCAGAGGACAGGGTTCAATCCCAGCACCCACATGGCAGCTTGCAGCCAGTCCCAGGGGATCCCATGCCCTCGTCTGGCCTCAGGGCACCAGGCACATGTGTTTCACAGATATTTATGCGGGCACAACATTCACATGTGTACATACATAATTCAAAGAACAAACCCTTACTTTAAGACTAAATTCAGAAGAACTTCATTTCACAGATGCCTGCTGCTCACTGCCAGGAGGAGGAGGCAGTTCTCTGTTGACGGCTACGTTTCTGTCTTTTCTGGACTTTAATGCTCTTTCTCCAAAAGTTTCAACTACTCTAGCTTTGCCCTTTTTGCAAATTCTCTTACAGCCGTCTGGATGATCCTTCCAGAATACAGTTCTAATTTTTTTTTTCTTGCTTAAAGGCTTTGCCTGACCTACTTCACCTATGAGGACAGGGTGGCCTGCTGTTTGTGGGTCATCTCTTTTCACCTCAGTCTTAGGAGTGCCTGTTCCATGGCCACTGCCACTTGTTTGCATCTTTTTACTGCCAAATCTCTTTCCTCAGGGTGATTACCCTGTTATAACAGACAGAGATGTCTTGAAGGCATCATTAGGGTAGCCTCATGCTTGTAGCTCTGCCATGTAGGCCAGATTTTGGCCTGTAGTTGGTTAGTATATGCTGAGTGAATGTTGCTTGGAATTAACTTAAGTTGTATATATGTTTTCTTTTTACATATTTTTCTGTTCCTGTTTGAATGTTTTCATGATGATAGCTTTATGGTATATTTTAAAATTGGCAAATAAGGGATGTCCCTACTTAAAATTTTTTGAATTTTCTTTAGATTTTATAGATCAATGTTTAATGTTTTCTGATTGGAAAGGCACTATGCTTCCATCATTTTATACATGTGTCATGCAGGTCTTAGAAGGACAAATTACTTACCCAAGGGTATAAAGTCAGTTATTGACAAATTCTGAAAGCGTGAAGATCTTGAACCAAATGGTTCCCTTCAGAGTTTCCTTATTTTAAGATTCTGTGATAGCAACTTTCATCCCATCTGCAGCTTTAGTTTTTCTTGCTATAAAGCCTATGTAATCCTAAAAGAAATGGACAATTTTCTTGATAGATTCCATTTACCAAAATTAAGTCAAGATCAGGTAGAAAGATTGAATAGTCCTATTTCCCCCCAAGGAAATATAAGCAGTCATCAACAGTCTCCCTTCCAAAAAAAGTCCTGGGCCAGATGGATTCAGTGCAGAATTCTACCAGACCTTCAAAGAAGTGCTAACTCCAATTTTCTCCAAACTATTCCACAAAATAGAAACAGAAGGAGCATTACCAAACTCATTCTATGAAGCCACAGTCACCTTGTTACCTAAACCACAAAAAGACCCAACAAAAAAAGAGAACTTCAGACCTATCTCTCTTATGAACATTGATGCAAAAATACTCAATAAAATACTTGCAAACCAAATCCAAGAACACATCAAAGATATCATCCACCATGACCAAGTAGGCTTCATCCCAGGCATGCAAGGGTGGTTCAACATATGGAAATCCATCAATGTAATCCACCACATAAACAAACTGAAGGAGAAAAACCACATGCTCATCTCCTTAGATGCCGGAAAAGCATTTGACAAAGTCCAACACCCATTCATGTTTAAAGTCTTGGAGAGATCAGGGATACAAGGCACATACCTAAACATAGTAAAGGCAATATACAGCAAGCCTATAATCAACATCAAACTCAATGGAGAGAAACTTAAATCAATCTCACTGAAATCAGGGACAAGACAAGGCTGCCCACTCTCTCCATACCTCTTCAACATAGTACTTGAAGTCCTAGCCAGAGCAATAAGACAACCAAAGGAGATCAAGGGGATACAAATCGGAAAGGAAGAGGTCAAAGTATCACTTTGCAGATGATATGATAGTACACATGAGCGACCCCAAAAATTCAACCAGAGAACTCCTACAGCTGATAAACACCTTCAGCAAAGTGGCAGGATACAAAATCAACTCAAAAAAATCAGAAGCCCTCCTGTATACCAAAGACAATAGGGCCGAGAAAGAAATAAGGGAAACAACAACCTTCACAATAGCCACTAATCACATAAAGTACCTTGGGGTGACACTAACCAAGCAAGTGAAAGACCTGTTTGAGAAAAACTTCAAGTCTCTGAAGAAAGAAATTGAAGAAGATCTCAGAAGATGGAAAGATCTCCCATGCTCATGGATTGGTAGGATTAACATTGTGAAAATGGCCATCCTGCCAGAAGCAATTCCCATCAAAATACCAACTCAATTCTTTACAGACCTTGAAAAAAAAGATTCTCAGCTTCATATGGAAAAACAAAAAAACCCATAATCTCCAAAATGATCCTGTACAACAACAGATCATCTGGAGGTATCTCCATCCCCAATCTCAAGCTGTACTACAGAGCAATAGTAATAAAAACTGCATGGTACTGGCATAGAAACAGAAAGGAGGATCATTGGAACCGAATAGAAGACCCAGAAATAAACCCACATACCTATGAATACTTGATTTTTGACAAAGCAGCCAAAACCATTCAGTGGAAAAAAGACAGCATCTTCAACATATGGTGCTGGTCCAACTGGATGTCTACGTGCAGAAAAACGAAAATAGATCCATATTTATCACCCTGCACAAAACTAAAGTCCAAGTGGATCAAAGACCTCAACATAAAACCAGATACTCTAAATCGGTTAGAAAAAAAACTGGGGAACAGCCTAGAACTCATTGGCACAGGAAACAACTTCCTGAACAGAACAGCACAGGCTCTAAGAGCAACAATCAATAAATTGGGACCTCACAAAGCTGAAAAGCTTCTGTAAAGCAAAGGACACCATCATCAAAACAAAATGAATGCCTACAGATTGGGAAAGAATCTTCACCAACCCTTTATCTGACAGAGGGCTAATATCCAGTATATATAAAGAACTAAAGAAGCTGAAAAGCAACAAGCCAAGTAATCCAATTAAAAAATGGGGAACAGAGCTAAACAGAGAGTTCTCGATAGAGGAATATCGAATGGCAGAGAAACACTTAAAGAAATGCTCAACCTCATTAGCCATCAGGGAAATGCAAATCAAAACAACCCTGAGATTTCACCTTACACCCATCAGAATGGCCAAGATGAAAAACTCAAGTGACAACACATGCTGGAGAGGTTGTGGAGAAAGGGGAGCCCTCCTCCACTGCTGGTGGGAATGTAAACTGGTACAACCACTTTGGATGTCAGTCTGGCGCTTACTCAGACAATTAGGAATAATGCTTCCTCAAGACCCAGCTATACCACTGCTAGGTATATACCCAAAATTTGCTCAAGTACACAACAAGGACATTTGCTCAACCGTGTTTATAGCAGCTTTATTTGTAATAGCCAGAACCTGGAAACAACCCAGATGTTTATCAATGGAGGAATGGATACAGAAATTGTGGTATTTTTACACAATGGAATACTACTCAGCAATCAAAAATGAGGAAATCATGAAATTTGCAGGCAAATGGTGGGATCTAGAAAAGATCATTCTGAGTGAAGTATCCCAGAAGGAGAAAGACAAACATGGTATATACTCGCTTGTATAGACCTACAAGATATGATAAACATAATAAAGTCTATATACCTAAAGGAGATAATCAAGAAAGTGGACACGGGGTATGATGATCAATTCTCACTTAGAAAGACAAATGGGATGTGCATTGGATGTATGACAGGAGTCTACCGCAGAAGGCATCTGAAAGACTATACCTAGCAGTGTTTCAAAACAGATACTAAGACTCATAACCAAACCTTCGGCAGAAGGGGAGTTAGTATGACGTGGAAAGGATAGGAGCTCCACAAGGACCAAATATATCTGGGCACAGGATTTTTTTCTGAAACTGTTTCTCCAACCAAGGACCATGTATGGGTATACCCTAGAACCTCTGCTCGGATGTAGCCGTGGTAGCTCAGTAACCAATTGGTTTCCCGTAGTAAGGGGAACAGGGACTATTTCTGACAGGAACTCAATGGCAGGCTCTTTGACCTCCCCACCCCCCAAGGGAGGAGCAGTTCTGCTAGGCCACAGAGGAGGACTTTGCAGCCAGTCCTGAAGATACCTGAAAAAACAGGGTCAGATGAAAGGGGAGGAGGTCCTCCCCTATCAGTGGACTTGGAAAGGGGCAGGGAGGAGCTGAGGGAGGGAGGATGGGATTGGGAGGGAATAAGGGAGCGGGATACAGCTGGGATACAGAGTTAATAAAATGTAACTAATAAAAAAAAGCCTACATAATCACAGATTATTTTACCTACAGTATCAGCTACCCTTTGAGAACTCTTTATGCTGGGATGTGGTGGCTTGTCCTCCTAGCCACTCAGGGGCTGAGGCAAGGTTACCTGACCCTGGGAATTTGAAGCCAGCCTGGGCAGACAGTGGGATCCTGTCTCAAAAAAAACAAAAACAAAAACAAAAACAAAAAAAAAAAAAAAAAAAACAAACCCAAACAACTTTTTATTTAGCAAATGACCATTCTTAGGTTTGCAGCCTCTGAAGGAGCAACATTTTTTTGGGACCCTACAACTGGGTGTCCTCTCGCTTTGCTAACAGAATGATGCAAACAGTGCTAGGGCTAATGCCGCAGCAGGGGCCCCTTGCTCTTCAGAATCCGCATTCACCCTCTGCATGACCATGTGCCTTCTAGCTTGTCAGTGAGTGACTGTTCCCAGCGGGCTGGGCTCGAGAGTTGCAACTGGGGCAGCCATCAGGAGTACAGTTAAGGTGTATTAACATGGGTGCCCTGTGTTTGTTTGCTAGCTGACCAAGAAGGCCAGAACAACCGAGATCACCCTGGAAAGTTTGAAACAGCAACTGGTAGAGCTCCATCATTCCGAGTCACTTCAGCGAGCCAGAGAGCAGCATGAGAGCATTGTCTCGGGCCTCACGCAGAAGTACGAAGAGCAGGTGTTATCCTTACAAAAGAATTTGGATGCTACCGTAACAGCCCTTCAGGAACAGGTCAGGTGATTCCTAATGAGCACTGTCAGTTGACTAAGGTTGGATATTTTGTAATCTGCCAGTTAGAAATTTTGTTGATAATAATAGGTGTAAAATTGTGACTAATTTCCCCCCCTTTTTGTTTGTTTGTTTTCTAATCATGAGTATATCTGAAACCCTGTTTTGGATACCTTTTTTGTAGGATCAGTTGATACCCTTATTTTTTAAAATATTTATATGTATTGTTGATACTGTTGTAGAGTAAATGCCAACTGAAGGGCATGAGTGTATTGGCATTGGCCAGAGCCCAAGGTTGACCCGGAGCCCTTTGTAGATCTCTGAGCATCCACCTCTCAATAAGGAGTGTTGAGAAATGGCTTTTTTGAGAATAGAAGTTGGATATCTGGAATCTAGTACTTTAATGGCTGACAGATGCTTCAAATTGGAAATTGCACACCAAACCTCTTGTGGACTGGTCATAGTCATTGCTGTATAAGACAAATCTTTGGGCTAAGTGCATTTGTGTGTATATATAATGCACACACACATATGTATACACACATAACATAAATATATATATTTATACATATTTCCTGACTAGTTTTTATGTCAATTTGACATAATAAGCTAGAGTCACCTGAAAGGAGGGAAGCTCAATTGAGAAAATGCTTCCATAAGATTGGCTGTAGGCAGGTTTGTAGAGCATTTATAAAATTAGTGATTGATGTAGGCCCCATTGTGGGCGGGGCCGCTCCTGGGCTGGTGGTCCTGGGTTCCATAAGAAGACAGGCTGAGCAAGCCATGAGGAGTAAGTAACCCTCCAGGTTCAGCCCACTCTCTTACAACCAGTTCCTTCCAGTCTGTGGTTATTGCAGGACGGGTAATGACTCAAAGCCTGTGCCTGTGGCTTCTTTATCTGATCCCATGCCTGCCATCACCACTCCAGAAAAGGGGCCTTCGACTAGAAGATAGGACAGAATCTTGGTTCTGTGCAGCGTGGGCTTCAGACTCTAGACCACTGTGTCTTATTTACTGTGTCTTATCCCCCAACCCTGGGAGTGTTTTTTGCGGTCTGTCCTTTGTAAACTTGTTATCAATTGGCTCAGCAGGGTTTGTAATAAGGAGCCAAATACTAGTATCTGATCTGTATAATTTTATAATCCAATTGCTTCCTAATTGGAAGAGTGCTACAAAAGTCAGATTCATACCACAAGTGAGAGAAAGGTAAAGAATTTCCCATGACTTCACCTCCCGCCCCCTGTGCTTAGTTCCCTCATTCCACAGTGTGACTTTCACATCCTCACAACTTGATGGTGATGTGTGGAACTCATCACCATCAGGTACTCAGCGAGTACCTTACTGGGATGCTGAGAGCACACAGACTCTGTAGGTCTCATTGGGAGCAAGTGACATCCTGATTCTAGTGAGTTTTTTTATCGTGAACATAGAATTTCTGTCCAGTTATTTACTTCTTTATTGATTTTGTCAGAGTTTTGTAGTTTCTCCATTTTTGGAGTGGTATTGTAAATGCCATGACTTTTTAAATTTCAAATTCTACTTGCTCTTTGTGGTATACAGGAAAGCGTTTTCCCCCCATTAGCTGCATTCTGTAGTCGCGTACTCGTTTTAGTAGGGTTTCCCTTCTTCTGATTTTCTGTGTAGTAGATCATGTCATTCATGGACAAAGAGAGTTTTGCTGTCTTTTTTTGTCACTTGTATTCCCTTTATTTCATTTTCTTAACAAGAACTTCTAACATGGTGCTCAAAGGCAAGATGGGGCATCTTCCCTGGTCCTCCTCTTTGTGGAAAAGTTTCAGCTTTTCCTGTAAAGTATGCTAGATTTAGAAAGTTCTTAAGGCTTATTTTTCTTTTAAATCATGAAAGGTTGCTAGTTGTATTTTGAAGGACAGAATTCAGCCCAGAGACTGCCTACTTGCATGGAATGGGGGGCGTGCAAGTCCGACACCGCCAAGGTTTTTGAATATCTGTGTCCCTAGTGAAATTTGAGAATACAGGGTTATAGCATATTATTAACTTTATACTTTCCTTAAACATCCAAGTTTTCTATGTAGAAAAGACTGTATAGAGCAGATTGCAACAATTCAAAACTACTGAGACCTCTAGAATATGGGATGCCTTGCCACCCCATCATGATGAGCATTTGTACTGCATTCCTATTAGCTCATCATGCCTCAGCCACGTCCTGCTGGCTCGTTAGACCTGTGCTTCCCAAGCTGGCCTGGGAAACAACAGCAGCAGCGTGCCAAGAGCTTTGCAGTACTAAATAAACATGGACTGCTTTCCAGAAGCTTCATTTTGCTAAAAATCTGGTAGAGAAATTTAAAGCAAACATAGCTGTATGATGACATAGAAAACACAACTCACAGGTGAAAACCTTCAGTGCCCTTTTCCTTTGCACAGGGATATTTCCATTTTATTTGTATTTCGGGCATCCCTGTATCCATGGCAAGAGCATTACTGAGGTTCAGGCTGTCAGGAAATCTGGTCTCAAAGGCCCATGTGTTCTTACTTCAGAGCTCTTGCTACTGCTTTTCTCAGGGAGTTTCAGACTGTTGCTACACTGATCTGCCTGCTGCCTTTCTCCTGCTTTGATTGACATTCAGCCTGAGCAGCTTTTAGCTGAGATGTGATGATTGTTACAGTGATGGTTTCTTCTACTTGGGCTCCAAACTCCCATGTTTTTTGATTTCCACATATGTTTTCTTAGTGAAGAAATGTCTGCTGTATACACAGTATCTTTTTCTCTCCATGTATGTATGTAGGCATACTGATCCTTCTCCCACAGTGTCTATTTTCTATATATCCTCGAATAGGCACACTCAACAATTACTGTGTCTTTTTTGTCATTAAGTTTTCAAGTATTCATTATAATGCCTTTTATGCACAACATAATGCAGAGATGCCTTTGGGAGACAAGTAGGATGTGTAAGAGGTAGAAAGAGGAATATTAGAGAAACAGATCAAATTTAAGAGAGACTCAGGAGGGAAAGATTATTTTTGGCTGCCCTAAATAGAATCAGCCATTGGCTGCTCAGAACAGAGTTTCCATGTTTTCATCTGTTTCCTTGTCTGAGGATATGGATTTCATGACTCAAAGTGGTTTTCCTGCATTTGTGCATATACATGTTAACACAGCATAAAATGCAAACAGAACTGTAACCTATTTCCTTTGGCATGAGTAGAACTGAGTTTAGAATAAAGTATCTTACGGGGTTCTCTGTTAGCTGGGCCTCCCCCTCAGGCCACGTATTCTCTTGTTCTCATCCTGTGCACAGGTTAACCCTGTGAAAGAGATCATAGGACCAGGTGGTGATTTTAAGTCTGACAGTGTCCTTTCTTCTAACACTGATTGTGAAAATGACTTGCCAACTTTTCTTCTGCTTAGGAAAATGTTTGTGCACGTTTGAGGGATCACGTGCAGCAGCTGGAGAGGAACCACGAAGCAGTCAAGTTAGAGAAGACTGAGCTCATCAACAGGCTGACGAGGAGCCTTGAGGACAGCCAGAAGCAGTGCGCCCACCTGCTGCAGTCAGGTGCGTGTGCTGGGGGTGTTCCCCAGAGACCCCTGTGACGTGTACAGAATGTAGCTGGCTCCCTGAACTACAGTTTTACTTATTTTTATGAGGTGTGTAGGAGCGTGGGCTTGCACGAGCATGCCATTTCACGTGTAGAGACTGGAGGACGACTTTCAGAGTTGCTCCTCTCTTTTGACCTGAGTTCTGGAGCTCAGACTCGAGCTGTCTTGCCAACCCTTCCTGACACAAATTGCACTTTTACCCGCTGAGCCATCTCACCAGCTCAGAGCCCTGAAGTATAAAAAGCCAGAGGAGACAGAAAGGTTCACCAGAAGTCAGATTGTTTTAGAAAAGATTATATGTGCACTCCATACTAAAGGCACAGGTTTTTTTTTTTTTTTTGTTGTTGTTTTTTTTTTTTTTTTTTTCTGTTATATAATCTGGAAAATACAGGCAAGGGTACAATCCAATAACCACCACCAGCACTGCTTGTCCTCCTCGTCCTCCTCCTCCTCTTCCTCCTCCTCCCAACCGGTGCTGTGGTGCCTGAAACTGCTTCCTGCAAGGGAAAGGAAAGGAACTCACATGCCAGGTGGCGCTCCTCTCCAAAAATGCAGAAGTTCTCGGCCACCTTTGACTCTGCGATCTCATGGTAGTTGCCCGATTAAATAGTTCTGTCATTTTGTTTAACTTCGGTTTTGTTATTCCCTCACGATGGTCAGCTACTTACCTGGACACTGGGTTACATTTTTGTCACTGTTAAGATTTCTAGCGTGGCCTCTGTGGTATTTGAAACATTTCCTATGCTTTTCATGGTGGCGGTGCTTCCAATTATTTTATAAAGTACTGTTAAAGGCAGTGAAACGTCAAGTTGATAAACAGACTATGGGATAGACAAAATTATCCTCATTTCTGGTTGACAGTCAGTCTGGATTTTTATTAGCTAATATACACACAAGTCACATTTTATAACGTAAGTGAGTCAGGGTGTGGGAGTGTGGGTTAACTATACAGTGAAAATACTAAAGTTAGAGGCTGCCTGTGGCTCTGTGTGTTCTGCTGAGGGACCAGTTTTGGACCCTATTCTCTTTAGGCTCTCCTCTAGCCCTGCTTAGCTATCGATCAACCTTCCCCCTTGCCATGACTTGGTGAGTCTTTTCCTTGGCTGTGAAAGGCTTTGAACCATGATTATTTCCCCCAGCTGTGTTCTGAGAAGGCTGTTTTCATTTAAAGAAACCCTCAATCAACCTTTTGAACTAGAATCTCTTAGTACACTTCAACTATGAGTTTGTTGGGGATGGAGAGGTGGCTCAGAATTGAAGGGCACTTCCTGCTCCTGCAGAGGAATAGAGTCCAGTTCACAGCTCCCATAGAGCTCATAACTGTAAGTCCAGCTCCAGGGGACCTGACACCCTCTTCTGGCCTCAGTGGGTGGGTGTATATACACACACACACACACACACACACACACACACACACACACACACACACTTCTGGCCTCAGTGGGTGGGTGTATACACACACACACACACACACACACACACACACGCACGCACGCACCCACACACAAATGCAAATCTTTAAAATAGTAGTAGTTTGCTAAAATTTTATAAATACTGCTGTAATGTACACCTTTTCTGTATGGAGATGGGAATGTTGGAAGTAGAAGCATTTTACAAGCAGCAAGATACAGTTTCCTTGTAGGGCAGAAATGGAAGGGTAGACCTTTCTTGGCTTCTGTGAGCTGGAACCTCTGTCCCCACCAGATGACTGCTGTGGTCTGTGGGTGCAGCAATCACCACTTAGCGCTTACAGGGTCCAAGGCCGTGAGCTCCTTGAGCCCTAAATCTCAGGCACCTGTGGATTGGTCTTTGAGGTCTCTCATGGCTATCTGTGTGGCCCTAAAATCATAACAATAAAGCAGACTCCGTCTCAAGCCTTGGTGGGTCCCAGTCCTGTAGACGTGAACACCATGCTTCCTTTCAGTTACATAGCCTGTGACTCTCTCTCGCAGGCTCCATGCAGGAGGTGGCTCAGCTACAACTACAGTTGCAGCAAGCGCAGAAGGCCCACATCCTAAGTGAGAGCATGAATAAGGCTCTGCAGGTGAGTACTGTCTCCCAGAAGAGACGGGGGCAATGCTCTCTGTGCAATAAAAGTGGCCAGACCATCTTTAGACCAGCCAGGGAAGCTTTTCAGGATCTCTTCCCACACCACTATTAGTTAGATCTAGGTGTTCCAGCCCAGTTCTGATGAACTGCACAGCCAGGCCTCTGCCTCCTCCTGTCAGTCTACCGTCTCTTGCCTCTGCAGGTGTCGGGAATATTTAATCGGGCTCTGATTCTCTCACATTCTCCATACACTTTAATTTTCCTAAAAGGTAAGGAAGATGCTGGAGAGGGGTTCTAGTGTTCCCTCTGCTGAAGGAGGTGCTCTCCTGTTGATCCTGCAGGCAAAGCATAGCACGCATCTGCAGATAGAGTATAGCACGCTCCTGCAGGCAGAGCAGAGCACACTCCTGCAGGCAGAACATAGCATACTTCTGCAGATAGAGTATAGCATGTTCTTGTAGGCAGAGCATAGCACACTCCTGCAGGCAGAGCATAGCACGCTCCTGCAGGCAGAGCATAGCTTGTTCCTGCAGGCAGAGCATAGCACGCTCCTGCAGGCAGAGTATAGCTTGTTCCTGCAGGCAGAGCATAGCACGCTCCTGCAGGCAGAGTATAGGACACTTTTGGCAGGTAGCACACATAGCATGCTCTGGCCAAGCTATCTGTTTTATCCTCTGCTATAGTGAAGCCAGAACAGCAGAGGCATCTCAGCTAAGAGGATTTCTAAATCAAAGGGTTGCAGAAAAAAATGCCTGCCTTTGCTTCTTCATTCATTCGAAAATATATTCATTTGAACACACAGCAGGAACTGGCCTTTATGAAGTGATTTAGAACGAATGTTAAGAATGTATTTGAATGATTTTTCTGCATTCTATTGATTATTAAAATAAAGTTTGAAACCCAGAATGTCTGATTTTGTTATCCAAGAAAATGAGAAAAGTTGTTTTTGGTATTTTGTTCTAGGAGGAATTAACAGCACTTAAGGAAGAGATTTCTCTCTATGACTCTGCTGCAGAGCTCGGAGTCCTTCCAGGTGACTCGGAAGGAGACTCGAGTATAGAGCTCACTGAGTCATGTGTGCACTTGGGCATTAAAAAAGCCAATTGGAAACAATCCAAAGCTAACAGGTACTGTATGAGTAGTTTACTGTGGAATAATTTATGTTACTAAAGCTGGTGATGGGGGGCATGGGACACGGGTGGCACCATGTATAAAATAAAAACCCGATTAGGGGACCCTGTGTCTTAGAAATTCTTAATGAAGTATGAACGCCTGAAAATCCAAACGAACAGAAATCTGAGGTCATCGCACTGTGCTTGTAGTCCTCATCATGCAGATAGGTACCAGTTAACGAGAGCTAAGAAGGGGTTTATGTAGTTAAAATATACAGATTATGGGGCTGGGGAGAGGGCTCAGTGGGTAAGAGAGCTTGCTGCGTGGGCATAAGGACCTGAGTTCAAATCCTTAGCACATATGTTCAAAAGGTAGGCGTAGCTACCTGCACCTGCAATCCTAGCGTTGTGGGAGGTTGAGGCAGGAGGACAACAGAGGATTGCTGGCCACCAGCCTCCAGGTTCAGCGTGAGACCTTGTTTCAAGGGAAGCGGAGGGTGATAGAACAGGACACCCAATGCACAAGTGTGGGCACACACGTGTATACACACCCGGGTACGCACCGCACACGTATTACCCATGCATACACAGACATACAGACTGTATGTGTGAGCTATTTAGGTGACTGTTTACTTGTAATGTGTTAGCCTTGTGTGTTAAAAATAGGCATTTTGCATTAATCAGTCATCTCTGAGAAAATAAGCTTAGCGGTAGTGTTACGTTTTCCTTGGAACCTTGCTGAGAGCTTAAATGACTTTTATTTTTGATTGATTTATTTTTGTTATGCACGTTTTGCCTGCATGCTGGTGCCCACGGAAAGTTAGAAGGTGGCGTCAGATCCCTTGGAATTGGAGTTAGGGATGACTGTGAGCCACCATGTGGGAACTGGGAACTGAAGCCGGGTCCTCTGCCAGAGCAGCCAGTGTTCTTACCCACTGAGCTGTTTCTGCAGCCCCAAGATCTCACTTTTAAAACAGAGGTTCTATCATGCCACTGCTATTGTAGATATTTTTTTCAGTCACATGGGCAAGAGTGATGGGGAGAGAGTGGAGAGGGCTGAAGAGTTAGTTACATAGTTGAGTCTAGGCACTCAGTGGATGCTCTAGACACTTGGTGAACTTTGCATCTTTGCTGCATGGAAGGTATTCTGTGAGGTCCTGAAATAGTCTTTAAAAAGCCAGTATAAGCTGTCCCTTCCCCAAGGAGTCTGCAGTTTCTTGGCCAGATGAAAGGAGACATACCCAGTGAACAATGAAATGCTGTTTAGTCAGTTCTAGGCTTGACATATTCTGTGAGAGGATTTATCCACTCTCCCTGCTGGTTTGCATTAGGGATGAGCGATGGAATACCGTTAGATTAGGTTTAGGCTAAAGCAAGAGCCTAGGATCTTGCTCATTCTAAGGAAGTGCTGCATCACTGACCTGTGCTTGCACCTCTGAAGAAGGTGCTTCTTGAAAGCACTTGGCTTCATCACCACTGACTGTGTTCACAGTCTTTATTGCATTGTTGTTTAATACATGTTGTGTCAAGTAGTAAGCAACCAAGCACAACCTACGTCTCCTGACGAGTTCGCTCTCCAAGGCCTTCGGGAAGACTGTATTTTAACGCTGCCATTACAGTTTTAGAGCAGTAAGATTTAGTCGGTTGGAATTTAAAGTAATGAGGTGATACTGCAAGGGAAGATGCTATTCTTTAGCTTAGTAAGGTTCCATTTACCTGGGTGTCTTTTCTTCTGGGGCTCTTGTCACTACAGATAACAGCTATGCCTGGAGGAAAGCAGAGAAGAAAATAGTGGAACTAGACTGACGTGTTTTTGGTGGGAAAGATTCTCAGATTCTTTCTTAGGGCCATGTTGACCTAGGTTTCTTTCTATTACACTACCTGGTTTACAGATGGAGGCCACTATGGCTGAGATGAAGTGTGGGCAAATGCTGTCAGCTTTAGCCGGGGGAGAAGTGTGGTAAGCCGAGCATGGCAAAGTGGCTCTCAATAGGAGTATTTGGACCTTATCATGTGATAATTGAACAAAGGTTCCACTATGGCTGGTGAATGCCAAAAAAGTATCTTATTATTTTTATGCTTAGGTACTTACAATTTGAAGTTACATGTGATCAGAAAACACACTTTTCTGGGAATGCCTCATTTTTTGTCACTGAATTCTTAGGGGCTAGTGAGAGAGCATAGGCTTCAGATCCAGACTGGTTTGAACTATAGCTTTGCCCTTTATTGCTAATAAATGGTCTTATGCCACCTTTTTAACTTGCTTTTATCAGGCTTGCTCTCTCTTGGAACTTAAAGTGATAATTAAAATAGATAATGAATGTGACTGTCCTGGAATATGTCCTAGCACTTATGTTAAGTACTGAAAAATGATAGCTATTTTATGGATGATTTTTTAAAATATGCCATTGATCAGATTTTACGTTAGTCTGCTTTGGATGCAACACATCCCTTATAAAGCATTTTGATCCTCAGTCTCATGACAAATGTTGGCTTTCCTGGAGCAGAGAGAGGTGAATCACTTGGCTCAGGTGTCACAGGTACCACCAGGACTTGAACTCAAAACTCCTCAGGCCCGGCTCAATTTTCTGCTTGTTCACAGTTATACGATAGTCAAGCCTTTTTACTTGAAATTTCATTCTTCTTTATCTCTCTTATGCTGAAGATTAAAGATAGTTCATTAAAAAATATTTTACTCCAGTCTATTACTACTTGTATTTTAGTTTGTGCTGTGGTTGGCCCTGGAACTGAGTGACGAATGAGTGCATCCTCATTGCTCTCTTTCAGCAGACACATCTTTATCCGTTAAGGCAGATTCTACCTCCTGTACCTTTTGTTTGGTTTTTGTTTTGTTCCTTGAAGGTAGGCTATTGGTGTGTATCCCAGGCTGGCCTCAAATGCACAATGTTGCCCTGGACTCCCACTTGGCGGATGGCTTTCCTAGAGCTCTCACCAACTACCCGCTCTGATGCGGTGATTCTCC